>NC_141023.1:67380000-67402500 GCF_052040795.2 Danio rerio
TCATTAGGAAGACCTTTATAAGGTGTTTATTTATTGTTAAATGGATGTTTATTTAATGTTAAATGGATGTTAAAAATATGTCTTTGAGATGATTAGGAGTAATAATTTTCATCAAGACCTTTATAAGATGTTTATTTATTGGGACATCTATTAGACATCAGTTATAAATGTTAAATAGATGTAAAGAATACGTCTTTTAGATGGTTAAAATTGATAATTCTCATTCGGAAGACTTGTACACGATGTTTATTTATTTGGATATTTGTTCATCTCCAAAACGTCTATTAGACATCAGTTTTGGATGTTAAATAGATGTTAATAATATGTCATTAATATGTTAAAAAATATTAGTTCATTAATAAGAAATTTTTTTGTAAATTTTTTCATCTACAAAACGTCTATTAGATGTCAGATTTGGATGTTAAATAGATGATTTTTAAAAAATGTTTAAAAATTATAATGTTCATTAAGAAGACCTTTATAACATTAATTTATTTGAAGATCTATTAGACATCAGTTTCAGATCTTAAGTAGATGTTAAAATATGTCTTTTAGATGATTAAGAGTAATAATGTTCATAAGGAAGACCTTTATAAGACATTTATTTATTGGGACATCTATTAGACGTCAGATTTGGATGTTAAATGGATGTTAAGAATATGTGTTTAAGATGTTTAAAATTTATAATGTTCATTAGGAAGACCTTTATAAGGTGTTTATTTATTGGGACATCTATTAGATGTCAGATTTGGATGTTAAATGGATGTTAAAAATATGTCTTTGAGATGATTAGGAGTAATAATTTTCATCAAGACCTTTATAAGATGTTTATTTATTGGGACATCTATTAGACATCAGTTATAAATGTTAAATAGATGTTAAGAATACGTCTTTTAGATGCTTACAAAAAGATAACGTTCATTAGGAAGACTTGTATACGATGTTTATTTATTTGGATATTTGTTCATCTCTGAAACGTCTATTAGACATCAGTTTTAGATGTTAAATAGATGTTAATAATATGTCATTAATATGTTAAAAATTCATAGTTCATTAACAAGACATTTGTAGGATGTTTATTTCTTTGTACATTTTCTCATCTGCAAAACATCTATTAGACGTCAGATTTGGATGTTAAATAGATGATGTTTTTAAAATGTTTAAAAATTATAATGTTCATGAAGAAGACCTTTATAAGATGTTTATTTATTTGAACATCTATTTAACATCTGTTTTTAATCTTAAATAGATGTTAAAAATATCTCTTTGTAGTTATTAAGAGCAATAATATTTATTAAGAAGACCTTTGTAAGATGCTTATTTATTTAAACATCTAATAGACATCAGTTTCAGATCTTAAGTAGATGTTAACAATATGTCTTTGAGATGATTAAGAGTAATAATGTTCATAAGGAAGACCTTTATAAGACATTTATTTATTTATTGGGACATCTATTAGACGTCAGATTTGGATGTTAAGGATGTCTTTGAGATGATTAAGAGTAATAATGTTCATAAGGAAGAGCTTTTTAAGATGTTTGTTTATTAGGATTTCTATTTGACATCACATTTGGATGTTAAATGGATGTTAAGGATGTCTTTGAGATGTTGAGGAGTAATAATGTTCATCAAGAAAACCTTCATCTAATAGACATCTAATAGACGTCAGTTTAGAATGTTAAATAGATGTTAAGAATACGTCTTTTAGATGGTTAAAATTGATAATATTCATTAGGAAGACTTGTACACGATGTTTATTTATTTAGATATTTGTTCATCTCCAAAACATCTATTAGGCATCAGTTTTTAATAAACATTAATCTAGTGTATTTAAATAAACGTTTATTTTTATTTAAAACGTTTATTTAACGTTTTTTCTAGTTTTTTCTAATATGTCATTAATATGTAAAAAAAAAAAAAAAAAAAACTCAAAGTTCATACACAAGACATTTGTGAGATGTTTATTTCTTTGTACATTTTCTCATCTGCAAAACACCTATTAGATGTCAGATTTGGACGCTAAATAGATGATAACAATATGTGTTTACAATGATAATGTTAATTAAGAAGATGTTTATAAGATGTTTATTTATTAGGACATCTATTAGACATTGGTTTTGGATGTTAAATAGATGTTAATAATATGTCATTAAGTTGTTTAAAAATAATTACGTTCATTAAGAACACATTTGTAGGATGTTTATTTATATGGACATTATCTCATCTACAAAACATCTATTAGACGTCAGATTTGGATGTTGAATTGATGTTATGAATATGTTTTATAGTAAGTGAACGAAAGTAAATTAAATTAAATAATAAAAGTCAAATAAGTCAAAGTTTTACCTTAAAGCAAGCAATATAACAGAATTTCAAAGCAAAAATTAAGTTGTATTGCTCAATTTTGATTTATTATTTCAGCAAAATATACGACAATACATTTTGCTGGTCTACAAAATGCTTCTTGATTGTATTATTTTTAGACAATGTTTGGACTAGAAACGAGACAAAAGACAAAGCACTTTTTGCATACTCAAGATTAATATTAGATCAGGCAAAATGACAATGACACCCCGCTTCAAGTATGAATTCACTCCTCCCATTGTTTTTAATAAGATCTCAAAACCAGCTGACCTAAACACGATGGTCCAGTGGGGTCTGTAAATCCAAAGACGATGTTCATCTGACCCAAGGTTTTCACAAAAACCCTAATTATCCCAGCACGCCAGGCCGTCTTAATTAGCCTTGTCTGATGTGCAGCAGATCCATTATGTTTCTAATTAAGTTCCTATCAGCCGGCCAGAAATAATGGCATACTGCACATCAGAAACCAGGCATTACCACTCCGACAAGATTACGCAACTATCGTGTGGCAATCTGCCCGACTTTGGGATTGGGGTGGAGTTAAGGCGTCTTTTAAGGATTATTATTATCATTTGAGACGCTCTTTCAGCAGGATGAGTCCTAAAACACATTGAGGACTTGAATTAGACTTATCTACAGCTGAAGTCAGTATTATTCACCCTCCTGGGAATTTTCCCTTATATATTTCCCAAATGACGTTTAACAAAGCAAGGATTTTTTCACAGTATTTCCTCTAATATTGTTTCGGTAGCACTGTATTTTGATGCTCCATTTGAGAATATCTGCTGATACTGCTCCTTCAACAGACACTTAACTGGCTAGAAGAAACTTGGGCTGCTTTCACACCTTTAAATCGATTCATTTGTTCTGAAACAGGGATTATAATTGTTACAGTGCTGCTCTTTGCTCTTGGTGCGGTTCGCTTTCACACAGCAACGTTTCTAATTGGACCAAAAGAGCTAAAACAAGTCACGTGTGAGCAAACTCTCCTCACATTGGTCAGAGTTTCAGGGTTTATTTTGCAGAGTCCCATTCAGCTGTCATGCGTCCTTATTTTAATTTATGGCGATGAGCAATCAGACATTATAAGTTGAAAGCTGTGCTTTAAAATTGAATGGTGACGCCCACAGACGTCGTCACCAGATATTAAATAGAGGTGAGACTCTCTAATGCAGAGCCCTTGGCTAGATTGCAGTTTGGTTAATGTTACTAATGAATAAACAGCTCTTGCTTATTTTAAATAACAACTATATTCTCATGTAACATTAAGAAAACTTTATTTTTATATCAACCAATAAACATAATTACAATTGTTATTTGTTTATACTGTATTTTTATGATACATAAAATGCATATGTGGTATTATTTTTAGTATTATTACTATTTTAATTATCACACTAATTCATTTTAAATAATAGACACTACCTGACAAAAGTCTTGTCGCTTATTCAAGTTTTAGGAACAACCAGTAATAGCTTGACTTCTAGTTGCTGATCTGGTGTCAGAAGTGTCTCTATGAAAGGTGAAGGCCTCTAGATTTTGCTGATTTGAGCTCAATAAATCTGATCATGTCTTGATGTTGACTGATTTGATGAGGACAGTGCGCTCTGACTCTGCTCACACTAAAGTGTCATCACTGAACAGAAATAATGTCCAGTATAGAATATAAAGTCCTGCTGCAGTGGAGACAGAATGAAGATTGTGTCTGACTCCATCATGAGCTTGGAGGACTGCATCCATACATCTCTGACATGACTCACATCACTGATTAATAAAGTCATCTGGAATGGTGAAGAAAGCCTTCAGCAGGATCCCAGAGTTCATCAAGACTCTTTGTGTTCATCTTCAACACCTCCTCCTCCATCCTACCCCAGACATGCTCAATAATGTTCATGTCTGTTGACTGGGTTGGCCAATCCTGGAGCAGCTTGACCTTCTTTGCTTTCAGGAGTTTTGATGTGGAGGCTGAAGTGTGAGAAGGAGCGCTATCCTGCTGGAGAATTGTCCCTCTCCTGTGGTTTGTAATGTAATGGTCAGCACAGATGTCTTGAAGAAACTAGACATAAAAGCATTGGCCGCTAGCATTTGGGAAGTGTTATTGTCAGCGCAACACAGAAGCACGCGTATATGTAATGAAATTCCTCATTTTAGTATCATTTTTATTAGTGAGCTGTATTGCTGCTGGAACTGTAAGTAAAATCAAGGTTTTTTTTTTTAAACAATAATTCCGCCCTCATCCGTCATGACTGTGATGGAGAGCCCTTGAAAATTAGGCTACAAGAGGAGTCCTTCATTCAACGCGTACAATTCATCCGTTTACAGACACTCGTAATCAAGTAAGATCTGCTTCTTCAAGAGCGCTGGGCTGGACAGGAGCGTCTGAAGACTGCACAATGTCTTGGAAAGCCTATTAAAATGAAGGCATCACCTCTGTAGATGCTCACATGTGTGCTCAAGTAAATACAGTTACAGTTTTTTGAATAAGATTGTTTAGAGGAAGGAAACAACCAGTAAGTGGCGGACACTCTGCACTTTTCACTCCATAATTACATAAAAGAATGAATGAATGAATGAATGAATGAATGAATGAATGAATGAATGAATGAATGAATGAATGAATGAATTAGAGAGAGTGAATGAATGAATAATTTAATAGATAAGTAAATGAATGAATTAACAAAAAATGAATGAAAGAAATTATGACTATAGGAGTTAATAAACAATAAGTAAATGAATAAGTGAATGAATGAATAAATAAAAAGATGCATAAATGAATGAATGAACAATAAATAAATAAATAAATAAATAAATAAATAAGTGAATTAATAAATATATAAATAAGTGAATGAATAAATGAATAAATGTATTAATAAACGAATGTATTAATTAATTAATTAATTAATTAATTAATTGATTGATTGATTGATTGATTGATTGGTATGAATACATTTATGAATTAATGAATTATAAATAAAGGAATTAATGAACAAAAAAATAAATAAGTGAATGACTGAATAAATGAATGAATAACTGTAACTAAGTGAACTAACGAATGAGTGCGTGAATGAATTAATGAATAAGTCAATTAATAAATGAATAATTAAGTGAACGAGAGAGTGAATGAACAAATAAATGATTGAATAAATTATTAAATGACTGAATAAATGAACAAGTAAATGAAAGAAAAAATGAATGAATGTAAGAATGAATGAACAATAGGTAATTAAATAAGTGAATGAATAAATAAATAAATATATGAATGAATAAATAATATATAAATAAATAAATGAAAAATTCATCAATAAATAAGTGAACAAATGAATGAGCGGGTGAATATATTAATGAATAAGTAAAATATTAAATGAATAAATAAGTGAGAGTGAATGAATGAGTAAATAAACAAACGCATAAATGAACAATATATAAATAAATTAATGAATGAATGAAAAATAAATTAATTAATAAATAAAAATTCATTAATAAATACATACATAAATAAATGACTGAATAAATAAACAAATGAAAGAATAGATGACTGAATAAATGAATGAATAAATAAGTGAACAAATAAATGAATTAGTGAATGATTTAATTAATGAATAAGTGAGTGAGAGAGTGAAATAATGAATGAGTAATTGAATAAATAAGTGAACAACTGAATAAATTAACAAATGAGTGAATGAATTATTAAATAAAAAATCAGCAAATAAATTAATGGATATATGAGTGAATAAATAAATAAATAAACAAATAAATAAATAAATGAATGAAAAAGTTAATGAATTAATGAATGAATGAATGAATAACTTAGAATAAATTAATTAAAAATCATCAAATGAATGAATTAACTAATAAATAAATAAACAAATAATTGAATAAATAAATGAATGCATAAATGAATAAATAAATGAATGAATGAACGACATGTGAATGAATGAATTAATAACTAAGAATAAATTCATTTAAAATCATCAAATAAATGAATTAACTAATAAATAAATAAACAAATATTTGAATAAATGAAGAACAATTTAATGAATGAATGAATGAATAAATGAATGAATGAATGAATGAATGAATGAATGAATGAATGAATGAAGAAATAAATGAGTGAATAAGCGAATGAATGAATGAAAGAATGAAAGAAAGAATACAGGAATTTGTTCATATCAGAGATAATGAAGTAATAAATTAATTAATATTCATGTATTCATGTATTCACGCTTTTAAAGTATTCATGTACACTTGGCACATGGCATCACATCCTGTCCTGCTCTCTGCCCATATCCCAGTAATATTTGCACGCTCAGCGGCTGGATTTTGACACTTATGCGCTGTCAGAATTGGCTGAACATGTATATTCCCCCAGAACGCTGCTTGTTTCTGTTTAATCCTGTGCTGCTGAAAGCCTCTTTCATTGTCGACTGGTGTATTGTGTGAGCGGGACAGACTCACTGCAGGCTACAGGGCAGACATTTGCTTCATTTGTCATGCATAGCTCAGCCTCTAAATCACTCTGACCCAAATTAAAAGGCTATTGGAGCCCGAAACGGGGCCGAGGCTGGAGCTGCGGGCCGGCAGGACATTTATTTAACTCTCCACTGGAGCAGAAATATCAAAAAAGGAGGCAGAAGTCCAATCTGTTGAGGGACAGTACATTAGGCCAGACAGGATTCCCTCTGGATAAGACTACAGTGCATGATGGAGAGAGAGATTATACGACAGCAGCATATCTTAGTGCAGTAAAATCGATAAATTATTTCGTTTTCGGAAGTCTTTCCCTGCAGTTAACGAGAGAAAACACTTCCCTGCGACAAGTTTTACGGCAGTCCATGTTTTGGGTGTATTAGGTAAAGCCCTAACGCATGTCCTGAGTGAGAGACATGATGTCAGATGCTCCGGGGAGTGAAACCTGAGAGAGAGAAAGTAAGACCGTGGATAAAAATAAGAGTTATACAACCTTCCTTTGCTTAATCCCTACCGTTTTAGATCTTTACAAGAGACCAAAATAAAAAAAGCTTTATTTTTATGGTTTGTGTCATTGTCATTAGCCCCTTTCATACAGTGATACCGGTAAATATTAACGCCCTATTCACACGGGGCTTCAGCGTCAAGGCTTGACTGAAGGCGTGTCTGAAGCGATCGTCATAAAAGCGTCAGCCAATGAAATCCAGTCAGCAATAGGCCACTGTCTGAGCTGGTGTATTTGCATACAGCGATCTGATTGGCTGACGTTTCCGTTGGCGCTTGAAAAGTTGAGCTAGTCCCAACTTCTGCAGCGAGCAACACCTCTGAAGCGGCGCCGACGGATCCACAATGCAGTTCGCCAACGCCTGACGTCACCCATTCAAAGTGAATGGGAAGCGTTGACGCTGACGCCCCGTGTGAATAGGGCGTAAGGGTGTCACAATCCTCCAAATCCTCGATTCGATTATATTTTCGATTCTAAAGTCACGATTCAATTTTCGATTATGAATAATTAATTAATTAATAACGAATTAATTATTTGTAGCCTACCGTTTAAACTACCTGACCTGCATGGTCTTTGTTTTACCCATAAACAAATCATACAGTAAATGAATAAGGATAAGTTACACACATAATTACCACCTGTCAATCACTTTTACCTGCGGGACTCGTGAATAGGCAGTGATCTGTGTCGTTATAATGGCGTTGGTAAAAAAGACGCACAACCAACAGGAACCAGCCAACAGTATCTGAGGTGTTCGCTAAAATGACGAAGTACAAGTGAGTGAAAGTAAAAGATGGAAGCAGTCTACTGACCCGCTGACTGCCTGGACCCGCTGTCTTGAGCACATGACAATGTGTATGCGTCTGTGTCTGTGTGTGAATGAGTGTGTGTGGTCACGTGATGTGCGTTTTCAGCGGTAGTGAGGAAGGAGGGCTGCTCAGAAATGCTACACGCCAGTGTGGATGTGGATCGTTGTCGTTCTAAAATGCCATTTAAAAACAAAGACAGTGTAAACAGGGCCTGAGTGTGCATTTTTCGCGAGCGGATTTGCAACGGGTGCGGGGTGGAGGATCGCAATGCGCCCATGGTCTATCATCCCAACCGTAATACGTACATAGCAGAGCTTGCAAACTGTGTTTTTGTTTTGTCTACAACACGAACATTGTCAACATAACTAACTGGAAATCCAAAATGCTTCCACACCGGCGACTTCATTGAAAGAGGAGAGGGTTTAAGTTCTGTCGACGGGTCTCCTGCGTCTGCAGTTTAACAAGCACTTCAACAAGCCTGTTTTTTTCCCCGAGCTAGCCAAGCTAACGTGACATGGGGGCGTGGCAGCATCGACGATTCTATTTTTTGATTCGATATTCGAAGTTGAGCATAAAGTTAAAAATTGAAATCGTGACACCCTTAGTAAATATCCAGAAAATTTCCAGAACGACTTCACCGGTAAATTAAAAAAAGTGGTGTTCACACAGGCGAGGACGTTATGGAACTTTTCAGGAAAAAAACGTTCACACATCCATCCCAAAATAGCGGTAACGTTAAATTCTGACATCATTAACCAAAAATGACTAGGGGTGGGCGGATCGATCCTAATATGGATAGTATCGATACCAACGTTGGTATTGATATCAGATCAATAGTAGCCTTCCGAGATCGATACGTTTATTTAAATGTCATCTAATTTACGGTAAAGTACCTTGCTCCTGTTTCCTAAAAGAGCAAACTTCTCTTTCCGGAAAATAGCCAGAACTAATTTACAGCTATTTACAAAAAGGGCCTGTTCACACACATACAGACCTTTCTGGAAAATTGCTGGTAATTTTTCGGAAAGGTCTGTATATGTGAAAGGGGGTATTGTTTCAGATTTCCCACCTAGCTAATATGGTAAATAAGATAATCCCAAAATTGTCTGCAAAGTTCTGGAAATTTCCGCCACAGAATCAGTCATTTTTATAGCAAAAAATCACGAAAAAAATCATGAAAAACTAGCGAGCCTGTTAATAGTAAGTGAGGCAGTAAATGGGTTTATGTGATGGGCAGGATTTGTGATGTAGAATAAGATAATACTTCATAAGTGCTAATAAACAGTTCATATCTTACTAATAGGCAGGCAATACGCCAGTAGTCATAACATGAAGTGTGCCTTAATCTAAACCCTAGTGTTATTTGTGCCCTGATGGTGCTCTATAGAAGATCTATAATTACAGAAGAGCCGATATTAGAAAATTTTCTATACTGGCATTTGCTGAGCTGATGTTGTTGTATACTCAGTCTCCGCAGAACAGAGTGAAACACACAGGCAGCGTGTATATTTACATCTTTCCAGAGCAGAGCTTTGAACATTGTTTGCCGCTGGATTGATGTGCAGATATTTGGTGTGTTTCATGTGGAGGCCAGAGCTTTGAGTCAGATCATACATCATTCATGAAAGATCTGAGGTCATCTGACTCACCAGACGGATTTACAGAGACGACACACACACACACACACACACACACACTCTCTCTCTCTCTTACACATCCACTGAGCAAACAGCGTATGCCATTATACAACTCTGTGTCTCTGTAAGCTACTAAAACCAGTACACACACACACACACTGACCAAACAGCATGCCATTATACAACTTTGTGTCCCCACACACACACACACACACAAACACTAATTAAACAGTGCATGTCATTATGCAATGTTTTGTCCCTGTAAACCACATAAATCTGTACACACACACTGACCAAACAGCATGCCATTATACAACTTTGTGTTCCTGTAAACCACTAAAACCAGTAACATACACACACTGACCAAACAGTGAATGTCATTGTAGAGTTATGTCCCTGTAAAACACATAAACTTGTACACACACTCACACACTGCCAATCAGCATGCCAATATTCAACTTTGTGTCCTTGTAACCCACTAAAGCCTGTAACACACACACACACACACACACACACACACACACACACACACACACACTGCCAATCAGCATGCCAATATTCAACTTTGTGTCCTTGTAAACCACTAAAGCCTGTAACACACACACACACACACACACACACACACTGCCAATCAGCATGCCAATATTCAACTTTGTGTCCCTGTAAACCACTAAAGCCTGTAACACACACACACACACACACACACAAACACACACACACACTGCCAATCAGCATGCCAATATTCAACTTTGTGTCCTTGTAAACCACTAAAGCCTGTAACACACACACACACACACACACACACACTCACACACTGCCAATCAGCATGCCAATATTCAACTTTGTGTCCCTGTAAACCACTAAAGCCTGTAACACACACACACACACAAACACACACACACACTGCCAATCGGCATGCCAATATTCAACTTTGTGTCCTTGTAAGCCACTAAAACCTGTAACACACACACACACACAAACACACACTGCCAATCAGCATGCCAATATTCAACTTTGTGTCCTTGTAAACCACTAAAGCCTGTAACACACACACACACACACACACACACACACACACTCACACACTGCCAATCAGCATGCCAATATTCAACTTTGTGTCCCTGTAAACCACTAAAGCCTGTAACACACACACACACACAAACACACACACACACTGCCAATCGGCATGCCAATATTCAACTTTGTGTCCTTGTAAGCCACTAAAACCTGTAACACACACACACACACAAACACACACTGCCAATCAGCATGCCAATATTCAACTTTGTGTCCTTGTAAGCCACTAAAACCTGTAACACACACACACACAAACACACACACACACTGCCAATCAGCATGCCAATATTCAACTTTGTGTCCTTGTAAGCCACTAAAACCTGTAACACACACACACACACACTGCCAATCAGCATGCCAATATTCAACTTTGTGTCCTTGTAAGCCACTAAAACCTGTAACACACACACACACACACACTGCCAATCAGCATGCCAATATTCAACTTTGTGTCCCTGTAAACTACATACACCTGTACACCCCCCCCACACACACACACTGATTAAACAGTGCATGTCATTATGCAATGTTTTGCCCCTGTAAACCACATAAACCTGTACACACACACTGACCAAACAGCATGCCATTATACAACTTTGTGTCCCTGTAAACCACTAAAACCATTAACACACACACACTGACCAAACAGTGCATGTCATTGTACAATGTTATGTCCCTGTAAAACTGCCCCTCTTGAAATTAGTTTATGAATAAACTTCCCTCACTATGATGAGAAATGCAAAAAAAAAAAAAGCCTTACATTATTATCTACAAAAATAAAGCAACCAATAATAGTAGTCAGGCTTTGCATGAGAAGATTTTTTTACTTTTATAAAACACATACTAGTGTAAAAATAAACTACTTTCGAGATGAGGAGCTGTCAGAAATTCTCTGGGTAATATATTTCACCCTGAGAATCAAAAGAAACTCTCGATCTGCATGAGTAAATGTCTGAGTCGACACTGCTGTTAGTCATGCAAACTAATGCTACATACGGCAAATTCCTCACTGCATGAAGCGGCACATTTAGGTTATTCAGATCTCAGCGGACACATTTCTGTCTTTGTTATATGAAAGCATTGCTTTTATCACAAGTGAAGCTGAAATTCAGTTTTATTTGGCATTATAAAACAACTGAGTTCAATTCTTTGGACAGATTTTTGCATTACGTTTTATAAACATACACACACACACACATAAACAGCATCCAAATTACACCAGAGTTACTGACCGCTCCTATGCTTTATTCAGAAGTTTATTACCGTACAGCTGCGGGAATGCAGACCTCTAGATCGTATTTACCACGTCTTCCTTCTTGTTTGGTCCAAACCCGAAATACTGGAAAACTGCAGAGGTTGTGTTCTTTTTCGAGACCACGTCACTTGGTGCGCAACTAACCATCTTACCTTACCTCTCTCTCTCTCCTCCACACTGTCCCGCAATGACAATCACACATACGCATTAACATAATATAATATAATATTCATTCATTCATTCATTTTCTTGTCGGCTTAGTCCCTTTATTAATCCGGGGTCGCCACAGCAGAATGAACCGCCAACTTATCCAGCAAGTTTTTACACAGCGGATGCCCTTCCAGCCGCAACCCATCTCTGGGAAACATCCACACACACATTCACACACACACTCATACACTATGGACAATTTAGCCAACCCAATTCACCTGTACCGCATGTGTTTGGACTGTGGGGGAAACCGGAGCACCCGGAGGAAACCCACGCGAAGGCAGGGAGAACATGCAAACTCCACACAGAAACGCCAACTGAGCAGAGGTTCGAACCAGCGACCTTCTTGCTGTGAGGCGACAGCACTACCTACTGCCTCGCCCCATTTTTATTTTTTTTTTAGGCATTAAATAAATCATAATTAATATTTAATGCTTGTCTCCTATATAAGTATTATTTTTAGTGGTTTTCACCTTTATTGATAGGACATTGGAGTTTGACAGACAGGAAAGTGTGGGGAGCAGAGATAGGGAAAGGATCGGCAAACGGACCTCGAGCCGGGAATTGAACTCAGGTCGCCGCGAGCCCCTGGGTGCTATGTGTCGACGCACTAACCACTAGGATATTAGCGCCGACAAGTGCATTGTTTTATGATGGTATAACCGTATTGAAACTGATGCCATTGCTATTTTTAGATACCGTGGTATACTATATTACCGTATTACCGCCCAAGCCTAGTGTCCATGTAAACGTCCTCAGTGACGACTCAAGCCCCAACCCGAGGAAGAGTTCCCTGATTTTGATGGCAGCCTTTCCACAGCTTAGCAGTAAGCTAATGTGATGTTAATTGCATAATGCAAATCTTAAATGTATGCTAACAAACAAATGATGAAAGGAAATAGATTAATACAATAAAAATATATAAAATATGAATTGATGTCTACTTTACACTTTAATTATAGCGTTCAAATAAAATGATTATAATTTAAAAAAAAAAAAATTTTCAAAATAAAAAGTTTTTTTCACCATCATTTTGTGGCTCCAAGGTATGGGTTCAGGCACTGGTACCTTTTTAAAGTATGAATCAAGTACCAGTATCGATATAACCCCAAACGTCGGTGTAGGCAGTAGGATTTTTCCCCGGGACACCAATAACAGGCACTATGTCACAATCACGCAACCTTCTGATTGGTTAACGCGGTGTGAATGTCCGTTGAAGTTTAGATTTTCGAACTCGTCAACTGCGCAAAATGCTCAATTCGCGATGCGCCATGCTAACGTAATGCGTTATTCGTGCCTTTTGCACCACGCCATTTGCGTGTATCGCGCTGCAGGGTGTCTAATCGCGTCTTTGCATTGACTTAACATGTAAATCGCTCATGCTTGACGCTTCTTTCACGTCTGGTGTAGCATAAAAAGGTCAGTGTGTTAGAGAACATTATCAGTGTGCTACTTTCTGCTTAAACTGAAACACACACACTCTAGAGACATCAGAGACGCATTTTACATCTTGTAGAAAGTTTTGGGCGAATATTCGGCACAGTGGATTTGAGCCTGTAGTGGCACAGAGGAGATATGGCAAATGTGGCCCAGTTATCTTAAAACAAACGTGGGCCACTTTTGGCAAATATTTGGCACAGTAAACTCTGGCTAATGTGGATTTGAGCCTGTAGTGGACCAGAGGAGATATGGCAAATGGGGGCCAGTTATCTGAAAGCATATGTGGACCACATAGACTAAAGTCACCATCATTTTGTGGCTAAAAGGTATGGGTTCAGGCACTGGTACCGCTTAAAAAGTATGAATCAAGTACCAGTATCGATATAACCTCAAACGTCACCCAAGCCTAATAATTATATGTGCAAGTGTGATCAAAAAGTTGATGTAAAACATGGATTGTACAGTAACTCAAATAGCATCATAATCTGACTGTGATTTGTTTCTGTTCTAGTCCAGGAGTTTGTCCCTTCGTTTAGTTGTAAAATCTCTGCTCCAGAACTCATATCTGCAGCAGGAGGACTGTCAGGGGAACCGCTGTGGTAATATTGTGTGTGTGTGTGTGTGTGTGTGTGTATGATGGTGAACATTAGAAAGAAACTTCAATTTTCTCCAGCTGTAGCCATGCATTGGTTGCATTAAAAACATGATTTCTCTCGGCTATGGTTCAGAGATCATCAATAAGTTCTGATCCCAGAAAAAATAAAGAGCTTTTTCCTTGCGTCCGCTGGATCTGACCCACAATAGAGCTTTTTTTGGCCTTTTGCGAGCACCGTTCAATACCACGAGTTTAATGCCCTCCTTCTGAACAGAAATCTTTAAACTATTGTCAGATCTGCTGAGAGATTTATACATCACGTCATGCGGATCTATTTAAACTACAGCATCTTACAAGCACTCTTACATTTCTTGTGCTATACTTTGATTTAAAAGATGCCTTTAAAGTGCACCTGTTATAGAAAAATCACTTTTATAAGGGGTTTAAACACCGTTGTGTGGTGACAGTGTGTGAATGTCTTCTGCCTTTAATGATAAACATGAATTAAATTAATTTGTTCTAATCAGACTTGATGCAGAAACACTTTGATTGACATTCTCCCTCTGTACGTGTCATCAGAGGGGGAAAGCCCCGCCCACTACTGACTATCTCTCCCGCAATAGGACGTTAGTCTTATTTTTGAATCTGCCATCATGCTGACACACCAGTGTCTGTAGCTCCACCCTCTTCTGAAAAGAGCCAAATCTCATTTGCATTTAAAGCGACAGTCATCAAAACAGCACAACTAGGATCAAAATCTAATGCTGTGTACACACCAGACACAAAACTCGTGGATAAATCACGGTATTCGTGCGTAAATAGACACATGAACATTTTGAGTTTACTTGCTTCATTCACGCGGCAAATGCGCTTCATTTATGCATCAAATTCACTTCAGAACAGATGCGGATTTGTGTCACGGGCAGGGCTTTCATCTGCACGGTCACTATAACTTCATTGCTAAATGGCTAACATGGATTTTATTGAGAAAATAACAGTGTTTATGTGCTTTAGGCTGAAAAACAGCGCTCACTCATTCGGAGCCGTGCCTGGGTCCACTACATCCTTTCAGAGGTGCAGCAGCTCTGTGTGCTCACAAACTCCTCCAGAAACTGAACCTGGATGATGGAGGCTTTCAGCTGTGCTCCAGACTGAGCCAAGCCCACTATGATGAACTGTTGTCGTTGTCGTTGTTAAGTAGGCAGGAGGATTTTCCCCCGGGACACTAATAACAGGCGCTACGTCACAATTACGCCCCCACAAGAGGAAGCTTCTGATTGGTTAACGCGGTGTGAATGTCCGTTGAAGTTTAGATTTTCGAACTCATCAATTGCGCCAAACGCTCAATTCGCGCTGCGCCATGCTAACATAATGCGTTATTCGTGCCTTTTGCGCCACGCCATTTGCGGTGTCTAATCGCGTCTTTGCATTGACTTACATGTAAATCGCTCATGCGTGACGCTTCTTTCACGTCTGGTGTAGCATAAAAAGGTCAGTGTGTTAGAGAACATTATCAGTGTGCTACTTTCTGCTTAAACTGAAACACACACACTCTAGAGACATCAGAGACGCATTTTACATCTTCTATAAAGTTTTGGGCGAATATTCGGCACAGTGGATTTGAGCCTGTAGTGGCACAGAGGAGATATGGCAAATGAGGGACAGTTATCTGAAAACATATGTGGACCACATAGACTAAAGTCACCATCATGGAGAAAAGGGTTTGCTTTAGTTGGGTTTATAGCCCTGAACGTCTCGATATACTTTTTATTTTGGGCCGCTGTAACTTTTAAGAACTTTGCTTGAAAGGTTTGTTCATTACAGCAAACAAAATGAAGTAAGGCACAACCAGTGATGAAATAATATAACTCACTGATGTTTACCCATGATTAATCCATTATTAGAAGTAATAGGCCTGGTCTGGGCCGGAATAAAAGCAAACTGTGGCCCAGAATAGGGTCAGTTCTGGTTAATTTGGTTGAATTCTGGTTAATATGTGGTTTTGCTTTGGCTTATTTGTGGCACAGATCTGACAAACAGGACTGGACCGCCTTAGAGCAATCATCCCATTCAGTATGTGGTCCAGATGTAAGTGTCTGGTGTGGGCCGGATCTGGGCCAGAATAAAAGCATACTCTGGCCCAGAATAGGGTCAGTTCTGGTTAATTTGGTTGAATTCTGGCTAATATGTGGTTCTCCTTTGGCTTATTTGTGGCACAGATCTGACAAACAGGAGTGGACCGCCCTAGAGCAATCATCCCATTCAGTATGTGGTCTAGATGTAAGTGTCTGGTGTGGGCCGGATCTGGGCCAGAATAAAAGCAAACTGTGGTCCAGAATAGGGTCAGTTTTGGTTAATTTGGTTGAATTCTGGTTAATATGTGGTTTTGCTTTGGCTTAATTGTGGCCCAGATCTGACAAACAGGAGTGGACCGCCCTAGAGCAATCATCCCATTCAGTAGGTGGTCCAGATGTAAGTGTCTGGTGTGGGCCGGATCTGGGCCAGAATAAAAGCAAACTGTGGTCCAGAATAGGGTCAGTTCTGGTTAATTTGGTTGAATTCTGGTTAATATGTGGTTTTGCTTTGGCTTAATTGTGGCCCAGATCTGGCAAACAGGAGCGGACCGCCCTAGAGCAATCATCCCATTCAGTAGGTGGTCCAGATGTAAGTGTCTGTCAGCTTAAACTGAAACAGACACACTCTAGAGACACCAGAGACGCATTTGTAAAAAGGGGCACAATAGGTCACGTTTAAGCGTATTGAAAGTGTACACTTGACTGTTTACAGTTTACTGGCAGCAGAAACTTACAGTAAAACAAATTACAGCAAGAATACTATACTGTATTTACATTTACAGTGCCATTTATCATGCTTATATATCATATATTAACCAGCAACAATTAGGAATGCAAAATTGAATATGCTGCCATGGCTTTTGAAATCAAAAAATTGTCCTTATAATGAAAGTCAATGGGGCAAAAACAGCCCCCAACATAAGCAAAGGGTAGTTAATTTGAACAATACACAAGAGTAAAACACTGTGCAATTTACTAAATGAATGCTGCTACAGTGTTGTTAAAGTTGTAAAGATAACGCTTTGTTAAGAGCACCTCATATTGTTAGCTAGCATAACTTGACATTATCCCCGTCTGGGCTTATATTAGCTTTCTATTTCAGTCTATCATCACGTCTCACTTTTCCAGCCGATGACAGTGTTTGACGAGGAGGAAAGATCCGCCCCGTCTGGAGCACCTCCAGTACAGTTTATACAGCACTTTAAAGCAGGCCTTGCTGTAATTACTGCTGTCACTCACACACCGTCATTAATACAGCATACATGTGCTGTTTCAATGCTGGAGGCCTGTATTGGGTAGCACAGGGAGGCTGATGGCTTTTAAACAGCTTTGTGCTTCATGCAGTGTTACTTTGCTTACTTTTTGTCTTGTTTCTAGTCCAAATGTCGGACAATTCTTAAATCAAGAAGCATTTTCTAGACAAGAAAAAAAATATTGTTTTGTTTTAAGAAACATTAATTCATTCATTTTCTTGTCGGCTTAGTCCCTTTATTAATCCGGGGTCGCCACAGCGGAGTGAACCGCCAACTTATCCAGCAAGTTTTTACGCAGCGGATGCCTTTCCAGCCGCAACCCATCTCTGGGAAACATCCACACACACATTCATACACACACTCATACATTACGGACAGTTTAGCCTACCCAATTCACCTGTACCGCATGTCTTTGGACTGTGGGGGAAACCGGAGCACCTGAAGGAAACCTACGCGAAGGCAGGGAGAACATGCAAACTCCAACTGAGCAGAGGTTCGAACTAGCAACCCAGCAACCTTCTTGCTGTGAGGCGACAGCACTACCTACTGCGCCACTGCCTCGCCGTTTTAAGAAACAATGAGCCAAAATTAAGTGAGTTTTTTTTCCTTGAAACAAGCTAAATATTCTACCAATGGGGTAAACAAAATAAGCCCCAGCTCCTCCTGTGGGATCCCGAGGCGTTCCCAGGCCAGCCGAGAGACATAGTCCCTCCAGCGTGTCCTGGGTCTTCCCCGAGGCCTCCTCCTGGTGGGACATGCCTGGAACACCTCCCTAGGTAGGCGTCCTGGAGTCATCTGAAACAGATGCCAGAGCCACCTCAGCTGACTTCTCTCGATGTGGAGGAGCAGCGATTCTACTCCGAGCTCCTCCGGGGTGACACAGCCCTGTCTATAAGGATGTGCCCGGCCACCCTGTGAAGGAAACACTTTATGAACTTAATTACATCACGGACTGTGATGTCACCCGATATGGCGCAGCCGGAGCCCCACCCTGGAGCCAGGCCTGGGGTTGGGGCTCGTATGCGAGTGCCTGGTGGACGGGTGTTTTCCCACGGAGGAGCGACGTGGGATCATCCTCCTCCAGGCCCAGCACATACATGGGGAGTCGTAAGGGGCCGGTACATTGTGGAACAGGTCGTGGTCGAAGGTTAAGACCATGACAACCAGATTGTTGGGCACAGAAACTGGCTTATAGCATACAAACTAGTGCAGAGCATTTCGCAGAAATACTTCAGAGCATGGACAAACTTCGATTATTCAAGTGGCTTTGTGTTTCTATGAGGGCAATATGGATTCAGTATAATACTAATGAAATAAATTTTATTTTTAAATGTCATAAAACATGTTTTTTTTTACTATAAATTTTCATTACATTTGCATTGCATTACCATTGACAAGTCAAGCGAGAGTAAATGATGATATAATGTTTGGGTGAACTGTCTCTTTAATTCGGGTTATATGTGAGGATCACAGACTTTACTATGTTCTAAAAGTATGTAGTTTTTTGTGAAGGATAAGTACATACTTTTGAGTGTGTAACACTCAAGCGTGCAAGCTTTGGGAAATACTACATCCTCATTAACTTACCGTTATGTTGCTTAATTACGTCCCATGTCAATAATCTCAACCAGGGTTGGGGGTAATGCATTACAAGCAACGCGAGTTACGTAATAACGAGAAACGCATTACTTTCACAAAAAATAAGTAGTAATATTAGAGTTACTTTTCTGAAAAATGTACCGCAAGTTACTTTTAGTTGAATCAATTTAGCTTAATAAAATGCTGAATTAAAATAAAAGGAGTCACGATGAATCATGCAGTCAATGAGAGAATGTGTTCATTATTTTAAACGCATCGAAGAAAAGTGGATTATAGTCTCGATGAACAGTGATATTACTTAAGAAAAATAGTACAAAAGTAGCAAACGCATTGCTTTAAACTGTCAGTAACTTGTATGGTCAGGACGTTCCCGGATAACATCCTACAATATTTTTTTTATGTGTTTTTTAAAAGTAAAGGAAAATGAAGGGTATGCAGTGTGTTGTTAATTGCAGAGCCCCTCTGTCTAAGCTCTGAAAGAGCAAAAGTAACTCAAAAGTAATGTAATGCACTTACTTACAAAAAAAGTGTAACTAAGTAACGCAACTACTTACTTTTGGGGGCAGTAACTCAATATTCTAATACTTTCTAACTTTCCCCAACAGTGATCTCGACACATCATCCACATTTATTTCATATTTAATAACCTACCTTACTGGAGATTCAGGCGCAGCAGATTAATCTGCCCTTCACCAATCTTCCATGCAGAGAAATCTCCTCAGGTGTTTGTAGAATTATACATCCAGAAGTTAATGTCCAAACACATCTTATAGAAGTTCACATTGTTGCTGCAGACGAAATATAACACAGAAAAACTGATTTAACTATTTCCAGTCGGCTAGGTACTGATTAAAAGTCATTCAAACAACTTTACCGAAGTCTCTCCATTTGTCGGTTGGTCTCGCGCGGCCGCCATTTTTGTAGTTTGTTTACGTTTTCTCCTGCGGAGTTTGTAGTACTAATCGAATCCACGTAATGTATTGTGGGTAACATTAGCGGTTAGAGTACAGGACACTTCCAGTTTCTAATTGGAATAGTAGAGCATCCGGGGGTATTTGGCATACTCTTTTCAACATGCTACGGTTTGTGATGCTCATTTTATATTTTTAGCGTATGTTTTTAGCTTGATACTGCTGATATTTGGGACTGACACATTTGTTTTGGTTTTGTCAGTCGTCTCCTAGCAACATGTTTCTGAATCAGTGTAGTTTAGTGTTTAATGACCATTTTTTATCAGTAATCTTTTATATGGTCTGAAAGAAAACATATTGCAGATAATGAAATAATGACAGGATGTTCTTTCTCAGGTGAACTGTAATGAACTGTACTATGTGTGATAGGGCAATGATGTCAAAAAACAGACAACTAATTTGCCACTGGGTCTTTTACACTGACATTTTTTTATTTTTTGTCTTGTTTCTAGTCAAAATATCTAAAAAAAAAAAAAAATTAATCAAGAAGCAAAACATATTGTCTTGTTTTCAGAAATAATGAGTCAAAATTAAGTGTTTTACCTTAAAACAACCTAAATAAACCTCGCTTAATTTTCTAAAACTTTAAATATTGTAAATTTGTAATTAAATTTCTTATATCATATTATTTTAGTCATTCATTAACTTTCTTTTTGTCTTAGTTCCTTTATTAATCTGGAGTTGCCACAGTGGAATGAACCGCTTATATTATATTATATTATGTTATATTATATTATATTATATTATATTATATTATATTATATTATATTATTCATTTTCTTGTCGGCTTAGTCCCTTTATTAATCCGGGGTTGCCACAGCGGAATGAACCGCCAACTTATTCAGCAAGTTTTTACGCAGCGGATGCCCTTCCAGCCGCAACCCATCTGTGGGAAATATATTATATTATATTATATTATATTATATTATATTATATTATATTATATCATATCATATCATATCATATCATATTATATTATATTATATTATATTGGTGGCGCAGTGGGTAGCACGTTCGTCTCACAGCAAGAAGGTCACTGGTTTGAGCCTCGAATGGGTCAGTTGGCATTTCTGTGTGGAGTTTGCTTGTTCTCCCCGTGTTGGTGTGGGTTTCCTCCGGGTGCTCCGGTTTCCCCCACAGTCCAAAGACATGCGGTACAGGTGAATTGGGTAGGCTAAATTGTCCGTAGTGTATGTGTGTGAATGAGTGTGTATGGCTGTTTCCCAGTGATGCGGCTGGAAGGGCATGTGCTGGTAATAAAAATTCTGGATAAGCTGGCAGTTCATTCCGCTGTGGCGACCCAAGATTAATAAAGGGACTAAACCGAAAAGAAAATGAATGAATTAATGAATATTATATTATATTATATTATATTATATTATATTATATTATATTATATTATATTATATTATATTATATTAGGTTATATTATGTTATATTATATTTATTATATTATATTATATTATGTTATGTTATATTATATTTTATTATGTTATATTATATTATATTAGGTTATATTATGTTATATTATATTATATTGTATTATATTAGGTTATATTATGTTATATTATATTATATTATATTAGGTTATATTATGTTATATTATATTATATTATATTATATTAGGTTATATTATGTTATATTATATTATATTATATTAGTTTATATTATGTTATATTATATTATATTATATTATATTATATTATGTTATATTATATTATATTATATTATATTATATTATATTATGTTATATTATATTATATTATATTATGTTATATTATATTATATTATATTAGGTTATATTATGTTATATTATATTATATTATATTATATTATATTATGTTATGTTATATTATATTATATTATATTATGTTATGTTATATTATATTATATTATATTATATTATATTAGGTTATATTATGTTATATTATATTATATTATATTATATTATGTTATATTATAATATATTATATTATATTATATTATATTATATTATATTATATTATGTTATATTATATTATATTATATTATGTTATGTTATATTATATTATATTATATTATATTAGGTTATATTATGTTATATTATATTATATTATATTATATTATGTTATGTTATTTTATATTATATTATATTATATTATATTAGGTTATATTTTGTTATATTATATTATATTATATTATATTAGGTTATATTATGTTATATTATATTATATTATATTATATTATATTATATTATATTAGGT
>NC_141023.1:67407500-67462500 GCF_052040795.2 Danio rerio
ACTAAGTGGGGGTGGGGGGTTGTGACGGTAAATGGAAATCATGCTAAGTGGGGGAGGGGGGTTGTGACGGTCATGGAAATCACACTAAGTGGGGGAGGGGGGTTGTTACGGTCATGGAAATCATGTTAAGTGGGGGAGGGGGGTTGTGACGGTCACGGAAATCATGTTAAGTGGGGGAGGGGGGTTGTGCCGGTCACGGAAATCATGTTCAGTGGGGGAGGGGGGTTGTGCCGGTCATGGAAATCATGCTAAGAGGGGGAGGGGGGTTGTGACATCACGGAAATCACGCTAAGTGGGGGAGGGGGGTTGTGACGGTCACGGAAATCATGCTAAGTGGGGGAGGGGGGTTGTGACGGTAAATGGAAATCATGCTAAGTGGGGGAGGGGGGTTGTGACGGTCATGGAAATCCCGCTAAGTGGGGGAGGGGGGTTGTGACGGTCATGGAAATCACGCTAAGTGGGGGAGGGGGGTTGTGACGGTCATGGAAATCACGCTAAGTGGGGGAGGGGGGTTGTGACGGTCACCGAAATCACGCTAAGTGGGGGAGGGGGGTTGTGACGGTCACCGAAATCACGCTAAGTGGGGGAGGGGGGTTGTGACGGTAAATGGAAGGGGGGTTGTGACGGTCACCGAAATCACGCTAAGTGGGGGAGGGGGGTTGTGACAGTCATGGAAATCTCGCTAAGTGGGGGAGGGGGGTTGTGACGGTCATGGAAATCACGCTAAGTGGGGGAGGGGGGTTGTGACGGTCATGGAAATCACGCTAAGTGGGGGAGGGGGGTTGTGACGGTCATGGAAATCACGCTAAGTGGGGGAGGGGGGTTGTGACGGTCATGGAAATCACGCTAAGTGGGGGAGGGGGGTTGTGACGGTCACCGAAATCACGCTAAGTGGGGGAGGGGGGTTGTGACGGTCACCGAAATCACGCTAAGTGGGGGAGGGGGGTTGTGACAGTCATGGAAATCTCGCTAAGTGGGGGAGGGGGGTTGTGACGGTCATGGAAATCACGCTAAGTGGGGGAGGGGGGTTGTGACGGTCATGGAAATCACGCTAAGTGGGGGAGGGGGGTTGTTACGGTCACGGAAATCACGCTAAGTGGGGGAGGGGGGTTGTGACGGTCATGGAAATCACGCTAAGTGGGGGAGGGGGGTTGTGACGGTCATGGAAATCACGCTAAGTGGGGGAGGGGGGTTGTTACGGTCATGGAAATCACGCTAAGTGGGGGAGGGGGGTTGTTACGGTCATGGAAATCACGCTAAGTGGGGGAGGGGGGTTGTGACGGTCATGGAAATCACGCTAAGTGGGGGAGGGGGGTTGTGACGGTCATGGAAATCTTGCTAAGTGGGGGAGGGGGGTTGTGACGGTCACGGAAATCACGCTAAGTGGGGGAGGGGGGTTGTGACGGTCATGGAAATCACGCTAAGTGGGGGAGGGGGGTTGTGACGGTCACGGAAATCACGCTAAGTGGGGGAGGGGGGTTGTTACGGTCATGGAAATCACGCTAAGTGGGGGAGGGGGGTTGTGACGGTCATGGAAATCATGCTAAGTGGGGGAGGGGGGTTGTGACGGTCATGGAAATCACGCTAAGTGGGGGAGGGGGGTTGTGACGGTCATGGAAATCACGCTAAGTGGGGGAGGGGGGTTGTGACGGTCACGGAAATCACGCTAAGTGGGGGAGGGATCTGCCCTGCGCGCCCGTCGACTACTCCACTGACTTTAGAGCAGCTTTTTGTTGGTCAATGGAGTGGTCTATTTCAGCTACATAAAATAGCAACGCTCCAACAATGCGCACAAACACACCTCCTTTATAGACCAGCACACCCATGAGTCCACAGAGTGCCGCAAACTTAATTTGCTATTAAAACAACGTCACACAAAACATCAAAATTAGGTTTGCGCGGGGCTGAAAAAAGCAACAAATCACGCCTAACACGTCTTGTGCCTCAGTGCGCCGGGTGTATGATATAGCCCTTAGTCTTGTTTCTAGTCCAAATATCTAAAATATTCTCAAATCAAGAAGCTTTTCATAGACAAGCTTGTCTTCACATATAATGAGTGAAAATGAACTGAAGTGATGAAGTAATCTGCCGATGTGGTGAGCAAAACAGCCTCATTTCAAAGCGAAAACAAGATTATTTTATTTACTTGGAGTTTTTGTCTCGTTTCTAGTCCAAACATCTCAGCAGGAAAAGCCTTTGTTCTGCAGTGTGATCTGGGGTTTTAAGCCACTTATGATCCTCGGCATCAGACGGTGATAGCGGCTGACATTTAGTGAAACGGTCAATATACTCACACATCCAGCCATGGATTATAAGTCACATTTTTAACGTCCAATTACGTCCCCGGCTGAATGGTATGAATGGATTAGCGGTCAGGAAGCACAATGGGACTCGACAGCGGCCTGCAGAACATATATTTAATTCTCCACGCTGTCAATCTCACTGAGAGCCAGAGTTTTACTGCAGAGCATTGCTGAATAAAGCTGCTGCGTGCTGAGAAAGAGCAATAAAGAGGGCACATATGGGATGTGTTTAAAAGAAACGTTAATAGGTCAATTAAGGTCACAGGTTCTGTTGTAATATACAAAGTTTATAATCAAATAAACCTGTATGTTAATGGTTTTCATTTATATTCTAAAAATACATATGTGTTAGATCTTTCTAATAATAAAAACAACAGACTACTCAAAAAAGAATTATATAAACAATAGTCTATATAAAATATAATAATAATAATAATGAAAACAATAGCCAACATAAAAAATATAATTATTAATAATAATAATTATTATTATCATTATTAATTATTTATTTATTTATTTATTTATTATTATTATTATTATTATTATTATTATTATTATTATTATCATTATTGTTATTTTATTATTATTAATAATAATAATAATAATAAAACAATGAAAACAATAACCAACATAAAAATAGTAATATAAATAAAAGTCTACTTAATAAATAAAATATTAATATTAAATAATACCCTGCTTTAAAAATAATAATATAAACAATAGCCTACTTTAAAAATAATAATAATAAAAACAACCAACATTAAAATAATAATATAAACAATAAAGCTTCAATTAATAATATACTAATGTTGTTATTATTAATAATAATAGCCTACTTTAAATAATATTAATAATAATAATTATTATTAATTATTATTATTATTATTATTATTAAAATAATAAAAACAATAACCAACATAAAATATTAATATAAATAAAAGTATACTTAAAAAAATAAAATAATAATAATAAATAATACCCTGCTTTAAAAATAATAATATAAACAATAGCCTACTTAAAAAATAATAATAATAAAAACAACCAACATCAAAATAATATAAACAATAAAGCTTCAATTAATAATATGCTAATGTTGTTATTATTAGTAATAATAGCCTACTTTAAATAATATTAATAATAATAATAACAAAAGCACACTTAAAATATTAATATAAAAATAATCATAATAAAAAATAGCCTACTTAAAAAAATTATAATAATATTATTAATAATATTAAACAATAGCCTGCTTTAAAATAATAACATAAACAACAGCTTACTAAAAATAATAATAGAAAAATGATGATCAAAATAAAACAATAGCCTGCTTAATACAAATTAATATTAATAAATAGCCTGCTTTAAAAATTATAGTATAAAAAATATTTTATATTTAATATAATAATATTAATACTGAAAACTATAGCCAACATAAAAATAATAACATAAACTACAGCCTACTTAAAGTAATAATAGAAAAACAATAATAATAAAACAATAGCCTGCTTAATACATAATAATAATATTATTAATAATAAATAGCATGCTTTAAAAAATAACATAAACAACTGCCTACTAAAAATAATGATAGAAAAATAATAATAATAGTAAAACAATAGCCTGCTTAATACAAAATAATAATAATAATAATAATAATAGCATACCTAAAAAATAAAATAAAAATAATAATCTTAAAGAAACAATAGCCTGCTTAATACAAACAAAAATTATGTTGATGATGATGATGATTTTTATTTATATTTTTATTATTGTTATTATTATTATTAATATTATTATTATAACAATGAATCTATTTATTAATATTAATAATAATAATGGCAACAACAATTTTTGAATTCTAATGTAATTATATGCAATAAATAAAGTAGTTTTTGCTTTATTATCATCATTATTTGACCATATATCATATATATATATATACAAAAATAAAATAAATAAAAGTATATATATATATATATATATATATATATATATATATATATATATATATATATATATATATACTTTTATTTATTTTATTTTTGTATTTATTTTATTTTTGATTTTTTGCCACATTTGCCACAAAATGTACTTAATTTTGGCTCATTATTCATGCAAACAATACTATATTTCATACTTGTCTAGAAAATGCTTCTTGATTTAAGAATTGTTAGATATCTGGACTAGAAATAAGGACTATTATATTTGCTCAGCGTTTTTCTCATTTAGCTGAGATCTAGACACTCTCCTTCTCTCTCTTTCCTCAACATTTACATGCGCTCACCTCTCGTCACAGTGACATTTTGTTGTAACCATAAGTGTGTGTTCTCTGCAAATGACCCCGTCCAGAGGCAGAAACAGACGGAAATGGCAGTTTCAGCAGGGGCGAGCAGCGTCAATCAGCGATCCCCTGTGTAATTAGGAGAAAAAACTGCTGCCTACACTGCCATCGCTTCCCCTGCCTCCATATTCCCCAGCTCATCTGCAAAAACAACAGCACGGTCAAGAAAACAGCCAAAAGAAAATCACAAGAGGCATTTTGTCAGTGCTGTGCACCGCACATGCCAAAAAAATTCAATAAAGAGGCTTTTGTGCAAAATAAAGTCCAAATATCTTAAAAGTCTTAAATCAGGAAGCATTTTGTAGATGAGCAAGATATATTGTTTTGTTTTCAGGAAATATTAAGTCAAATTAAATTAGTCAATTAAATTAATTTCTCCATAAAATAAGCAAAATAATCTTAAAAGGAAATTTTGATTTTGTTTTGGGTCAGATTATTGGCAGATTATTGTGCTTGTTTTAATGAAAAACTCATCTGATTTTGACTCATTATTTCTATTTTTTTCTTTTCGTGAAAATGCTTCTTTATTTAAGAGTTTTTAGATGTTTGGATTACAACAATGATGATTTTACTCCAGTGTTTTAAAAAGGCTTATATTAAACTCACCATGTATGTGGGACTCTTATTTTGAAAGCGCAGCAAAGTCATCACAGCCAGCTGCACCAGTTTGTTTTCTATAAATTACTAAGCAACGGGTCTCAGACAGAACATGCTGGATATACAGATTGCAAATTCATTCAGCTTCACTCAAAAGAGGCATAAACTATGTTAAAATTAAATTAGTTTCTCCATAAAATAAGCAAAATAATCTTAAAAGGAAAAGTTTGATTTTTTTGGGTCAGATTATTGGCATATTATTGTGCTTGTTTTAAGGAAAAACTCATCTAATTTTGACTCATTTTTTCTTGTCGTGAAAATGCTTCTTGATTTAAAAGTTTTTAGATGTTTGGATTACAACAATGATGATTTTACTCCAGTGTTTTAAAAAGGCTTATATTAAACTCACCATGTATGTGGGACTCTTATTTTAAAGCACAGCAAAGTCATCACAGCAGTTTGTTTTCTATACATTACTAAGCTACGGGTCTCAGACACAAAATGCTGGATATACAGATTGCAAATTCATTCAGCTCCACTCCAAAGAGGCATAAACTATGTTAAATTAAATTAGTTTCTCCATAAAATAGGCTAAATATTCGAAAAAGGAAAAATAAGATTTTTTTTACCCCATTGGCAGATTATTGTGCTTGTTTTAAGGAAAAACTCGTCTAATTTTGACTCATTATTTCTATTTCTATTTTTGCTTGTCAGGAAAATGCTTCTTGATTTAAGAGTTTTTAGATGTTTGGACCAAAAACAAGACTAAAACTCAATCAGGGTGTCTGTGAGCTCTTAAAAAGTATTAAAAGCTGATTAATCAATGTAGAGAAATTTAAGGCCCTTAAAAGTATTAAAGTCTTAAATGCTCTTTCGCAAGGTATTCAGTTTTATGTCATTTTTGATTATGCATTGTGTGGCTGCACGCTAAAATTGCCTGAAATCTGTGAATATCAGTATGCAGTGTAGTTTATGAAATCCTGCTAGCTTTGACATCATGCTGCTTTGTTTATTGCAGTAATCAAGGCCACATCGTTATTTCTGCAGTTATATAGGCGTCATTTTATTAAGAAAAATAAACGTGTCCAATCATTCATTTTCCATCAGCTTAGTCCCTTTATTTATCAGGGGTCACCACAGCGGAATGAACCACCAACTATTTACATTATTTTCCTTCCATCTGCAACCCAGCACTGGGAAACACTCATACACTACAGCCAGTTTAGTTGATCAGTTCCCCTATAGCGCATGTGTTTGGACTGTGGGGGAAAGCGGAGCACCCGGAGGAAACCCACACCAACACGGGGAGAACATGCAAACTCCACACAGAAATACCAACTAAGCCAGCCGGGACTCAAACCAGCAACCTTTGTACTGTGAGGCAAACCACTGAGACACCGTGCCGCCCTTAGAAAAAATTTTTATTTTCTCCTTCTTTCTGTTGCAGTGTTGAAGTTTGAGCCTGTGATGCTCTTTCATTGCTTTTTTTTTCTCCGCCTGGCAGTGTGTGGTGGACAGATGCCAAGGAAAGTAAAGCCAAACGGGTTTTTTCTTTTCATTTTCTGGGAGGGGAAACCCACAAGTTGCCACAGCTGACCGCTCACGCCCACTCGTCTACATTCCTGTCCTGAAACTCAGACCTCAGAGTGACCGGCAGCATAAACAGAAAAACACACCGACACACACGCATGGCATTAAAACAACATCAGATATCCACCTCCTCATGTGTGATGCGCTTCACATGTATGCAGAGTTAAACATGCCGGGCTCCACATACTGTAGTCGAGTTGTGTTGGGACAACATGAAGGAATTCAGTTAATAAGGTTGCATGTTCAAGTCCCGGCTGGGTCAGTTGGCATTTCTGTGTAGAGTTTGCATATTCTCCTTGTGTTGGCGTGGGTTTCCTCCGGGTGCTCCGGTTGCCCCCACAGTCCAAACACATGCGCTATAGGGGAACTGATGATCTAAATTAGCCGTAGTGTATGATTATGAG
This sequence comes from Danio rerio, assembly GCF_052040795.2. NCBI lineage: Eukaryota > Metazoa > Chordata > Actinopteri > Cypriniformes > Danionidae > Danio > Danio rerio. Next base: position 67,414,736 of record NC_141023.1, read on the forward strand.
TGTGAATGAGTGTTTCCCAGTACTGGGTTACAGCTGGAAGGGCATCCGCAGTGTAAAACATATACTGGAATAGTTAGTGATTCATTCCGCAGTGACGATCCCCGGTAAATCAGAGACTAAGTTAAAGAAAAATTAATGAATATTTGAAGTAAAACCAATGTAACTATGAAATAACCATGGTTTTACTACAGCATTTAAGGTAAAACCATAGTACCTATGAAATAACCATGGTTTCACTACAACATTTGAGGTAAAACCATAGTAACTGTGAAATATCCATGGTTTCACTACAGCATTTGAGGTAAAACCATAGTAACTATGAAATAACCATGGTTTTACTACAGCATTGGAGGTAAAACCATAGTAACTGTGAAATAACCATGGTTTCACTACAGCATTGGAGGTAAAACCATAGTAACTGTGAAATAACCATGGTTTCACTACAGCATTGGAGGTAAAACCATAGTAACTGTGAAATAACCATGGTTTTACTACAGCATTGGAGGTAAAACCATAGTAACTGTGAAATAACCATGGTTTCACTACAGCATTGGAGGTAAAACCATAGTACCTATGAAATAACCATGGTTTCACTACAGCATTTGAGGTAAAACCATAGTAACTGTGAAATATCCATGGTTTCACTACAGCATTGGAGGTAAAACCATAGTAACTATGAAATAACCATGGTTTTACTACAGCATTGGAGGTAAAACCATAGTAACTGTGAAATATCCATGGTTTCACTACAGCATTTAAGGTAAAACCATAGTAACTATGAAATAACCATGGTTTTACTACAGCATTGGAGGTAAAACCATAGTAACTGTGAAATAACCATGGTTTCACTACAGCATTTGAGGTAAAACCATAGTAACTGTGAAACATCCATGGTTTTACTACAGCATTTGAGGTAAAACCATAGTAACTGTGAAATAACCATGGTTTTACTACAGCATTTGAGGTAAAACCATAGTAACTGTGAAATAACCACGGTTTTACTACACCGTTTCAGGTAAAATCATAGTAATTAACCATGGTTTCGCTGTAGCATTTGCAAAATAATCATTGGAAATCAACACTTCACAGGGTCCACTTTTCACTCCTATGATTCTCTGCGCATGTTTGTGATAAAAGATGACGCACTAGTGCTTCCTAAGGAGCATTATTTTTAGTCCCCTGCACCCTTCAAAACCCTTGAAAGGGGATTTACCCTTTTGCTTGCATTACTCTGTGTGAATGTTTGATTTGTGATGCAGATAATGCGAGATGACGCAGTAGAGTGATCTAAGGTGCTATTTTTTCTCTCCACACACACTTCATCCCTTCAAAACTCTTAGTATGGATGGTGAACCCTTCATTAAGACACATTTTGTTCCTAGAATGTTTTAGTTTCCTTCCCATGATGCATTTGAGAAAATCTGCGCAGGCCAGTAGTTATGAATGCGACCACCATGTGTTTTTAAATTTTATTTTAATTTTCACCAATTATTCACTCATTTCTATCTACCAAACATGTAGTTTTGTCATCCTATACACTTTAACCCCTAGTATAGATAGTAAACCCTTCATTAGGGCACAGGACACATTTTGTTCCTATGATTCTTTGCGTATGTTTGATTTATTAGGTAGATATTAGGAGATCAAGCCTTTTTTTCATCCCCTACACCCTTGATCTCTTCAACACACTTACTTTAAAGGCTTCAAAGGGATTAGGATGTAGGTTAGTCTTTGTTCCCATGATTCAGATTACGCAAGATAATGCAGTAGAGCGTTGTAAGGAGTGGATTCTGGTGGTCACCTACACCCTTCATTGTTTCGAAACTATGATAAAGTCGAACACAGGCTCATTATGTGCCCAGGGCTACATTTTTGAGAACTGAGAAATATGTGCATGTAAGTCTGCATTCTGTGTGCAAAACTGAAGCTATGGCTTTTCCCAAACCAGGCTCATGGATATGTACCCCTGTATACATTTCTAGACAGCGTAAAATATATCCCAGGAGGTATGTTTTTTACAAAGCAGGCTCATTCTGAAAACGTATTCCCGTGGACGTTTCTGGAGACCGCGAAATATTTCCCGGGATGTACGTATGGCTGCATTTTTTTTTAAGCAAACGCTACGGGGTGATATGACGCCTTTCCCTTTCGCGCTTACCGGCTGACCGCTTACCTCCGTGTGGAGGGCTTTCCCACTGCAACCAGTTTGTCCAGTCAGCTCATCGTGTACATCGGCAGACTTCAGATGCAGAGAGGAGGAGTTGACCACAACGACCGGGTTCGAGTCCGGGGAAGAGCGGTTCCAGAAATCAGGTAAGACAAAAGCTGAATCCAAAAACTAAAGTAAACGAGTTCATAACGAGGTCAATCCGTAAAATTGGTCGGGTTTAGGGAAGGAGGAGGGTGGGTCAGCCGATAATCGCCCAGTCAATCATTCAGTCAGACAGTGGCCTCTGGTGAGTCCACGCGAGAACAGCGCTGGCACGAACGGCACTCGCGAGAGACGTTCAAGATACGAAAAAGTGCACACAGCGGCCTCTCGCGGGTTCACAAAGACAAAAATTGCAAAAATACGTACCTCCCAAGACGTATTTCACGGTCTCCAGAAACGTCCACGGGACTACATTTTCAGAGTGAGCCTTGGTTGGTTTTTTACTGTTTTTGTTTCCGTGAATCCACCAGAGGGCGCTGTGTACACTTTTTCCAACCCGGGCTCATTGTGGAAACATAGCCCCACGGACTTTTCTGCGGACCGCGATTTACGTCCCGGGAGGTACGTATTCGAGCGTTTTTTGTTTTCGCGGATCCGCGAGAGGTCGCTGTGCACGCTTTTTTGCATCTCGGGCGCCTCTCGGGAGGGCGCGCCGTTTGCACCCGCGCCATTCTCGCGCGAAAAGCTGCCGGATCGGCCGACTCTGCCTTCCTCCTCCTCCTTCCCTAAACCTGAGTGACGGTTCGCAAAAGCCGTCCAGAAAAAAAAAAAAAAAGCAAAAGCCCTCATCTTCGATTTCGACCGCGTTTTCGGATCCCGCCGCGTTCTCGCCCTTATTTTTCGGATTCCGTTTTTCGTCTTACCTGATTTCCGGAACCTGCTGTTCCCCGGACTCAATCCCGGTCGTCGTCCACCGCGGCCAGCTCCGGCTCCTCCTCCTCCGGGGCCTCTGCTCCACCGACGCAACGCTGTGAGTTAAGCGGACAAACTGATTGCATCAGCAAAGCCCTCCACTCGGAGGCGAGCCGTCGGCCGGCGAGCGCGAAGAGGAGGGCCGGAGCGGCGCCACACCGCCCCGCAGCGTTCGCTTGAAAAAAACCAAACGCGGCCTTTACGTACCTTGGGCCATGTAAATCGCGGTCTCCAGAAACGTCCGCGGGGCTACGTTTCCAGAATGAGCTTGGGTTGACTTTTTCAGTTCCCAAATTGTTTCTTAAGTGTGCCATTTGCACCTGCTGTTCTCACGTAAATCCACCAGAGTCCGCTGTTGACTGACTGACCAATCAACCCATCCCCCCTTCCCTAAACCCAACCGATAGTGTTTTCAAAAGCAATCCAGAAAAATGAAAGGCCTTAACATTTTAAGATCTTACCACATTTTCACCTTTTTTACTTAGTTATTTTATTAATTTTTTGCCTTCTGCTTTTGTTATACCTGGTTTCTGGAACTGTTCTCCACCAGACTCAAACCCCCGTTGTTGTGGTCAACTCTGCGTCTCAAGTCCGCCAACGTACATGGTGAGCTACTGGGAAAACTGGTAACAACGGAAAACCTGTCCAAATGGAGGTAAGTGGTCAGCTGGTAGCACGAAAAAGAAACAGAGGCTATCGGCTGCATCAAAATGCAACCATACATAGCTCTAGCTACTTCATTCAGGAAACCTTATGGTTTGGGGTTCATTCAGTATGGGGGCGTGCGAGAGATCTGCAGCATCAACAGCCTGAGGTATCAAGCTGCACATTACATTACAAACCACAGGTTTAAAACTGCTTTCATTCTAGCCGAAATAAAACAAATCAGACTTTATTCAGAATCAGAATCTGTTCAACATCGTTTGGGAGAAACTCACAGGAGGGTGAATAATTCTGACTCCCGCTGTGTGTCTCTGGTGAACTAAAATGGCTCCTGCTGTCGTCAGGGTTGTTGTGACAGTATATGGAGTTGAACTTTTCCTGCTGAAGTTCTTGGTGTCGCTGTGACAGGAACATCTCTATTTTTTTTCTCCTGTTCACCGCTTGCTGGAGGGCTGAATGCTGGTAGAGGTGCTGTCAGCATTAATACGTCAGCCGCCGAACATATTGTGATCGCTTGACACCGAGATTGAATGTTTTCGGGCTGGATTCAGTAATTGGTTCTGAATGTTTGATGTTTCTTCTGGAAAACATGGAGGACTCCATGAGGAAACAGACATAGAGGTTACCAGGGGGCTTTAAATCAATATTTAAAGTAAAACCATGGTAACTAAAATCAACCCCTTTAACTACAGCTTGCAGAACAAAAGCATATTAACTACGAAATTATCCGTGGTGTTACTGTGGTATTACAAGTAAAACCATAGTAACTGTAAAATTAACCATGGTTATACTATGCCATTTGAAGTAACACCATAGTAGTTATAAATTAAACCATGGTTTTACTACAGTATTTGACGTACAACCATAGTAACTATACAATTAAACAGTTTAACTACACCATTTGAAGTAAAACCATAGTAAATCTAAAACGAACCATGGTTTTACTATGACATTTGAAGTAAAGCCATCACAAATACCAAAATTAACCATGGTTTTACTGCAGTATTTGAAGTAAAACCATATTAAATACATAGTTAACCATGGTTTTACTAGGGTATTTAAAGTAAAACCATAATAACTACAACATTAACCATGGTTTAACTACACCATTTGAAGTAAAACCATAGTAAATGCAAAATTAACCATGATTTTTCTAGAGCATTTCAAGTAAAACCATAGTAACTATAAAAATTAACCATGGTTGTACTACAGCATTTAAAGTAAAACCACAGTGAATACAAAATTAACCATGGTTTTACCACAGCAATTGAAGTAAAACCATAGTAATTACAGTATCAACCATGGTTTAACTACAACTTTTGAAGTAAAACCATAATAACTATAAAATGAACCATGGTTTTACCACACCATTTGAAGTAAAACCATAATAAATACAAAATTAACCATGGTTTTACCAGGGTATTTAAGGTAAAACCATTATAACTACAACGTTAACCAGTAACTATACAATTAAACAGTTTAACTACACCATTTGAACTCAAACCATAGTAAATCTAAAACGAACCATGGTTTTACTATGACATTTGAAGTAAAGCCATCACAAATACCAAAATTAACCATGGTTTTACTGCAGTATTTGAAGTAAAACCATAGTAAATACATAGTTAACCATGGTTTTACTAGGGTATTTGAAGTAAAACCATAGTAACTACAAAATGATTCATGGTTTTACTATGGTATTTGAAGTAAAACCATACTAATTACAGAATGAACCACAGTTTAACTACAACTTTTGAAGTAAATCCATGGTAACTATAAAATGAATCATGGTTTTACCACACCATTTGAAGTAAAACCATAGTAATTACAGAATTAACCACAGTTTAACTACAACTTTTGAAGTAAAACCATGGTAAATACAAAATCAACCATGGTTATACTACAGCTTTTAAAGTGAAACCATATTATAAAACAAACCATGGTTTTACTGCAGTATTCGAAGTAAAACCATAGTAAACGCCAAACGAACAATGGATTTACTTGGGTATTTGAAGTAAAACCATACCAACTGTACAATCAACCATAGTTTAATTACACCATTTGAAGTAAAACCATAGTAAATCTAAAACGAACCATGGTTTTACTATGACATTTGAAGTAAAGCCATCACAAATACCAAAATTAACCATGGTTTTACCACACCATTTGAAGTGAAACCATAGTAACTACAAAATGATTCATGGTTTTACTAGGGTATTTGAAGTAAAACCATAAAAATGACAGTATTAACCATGGTTTAACTACAGCTTTTGAAGTAAAACCATAGTAGCTATAAAATGAACCACGCTTTTACCAAACCATTTAAAGTAAAACCTTAATAAATACAAAAATTAACCATGGCTTTACCAGGGTATTTAAGGTAAAACCATAATAACTGCAACATTAACCACGGTTTTTGGTTTTACTATGGTATTTGAAGTAAAACCATACTAATTACAGAATTAACCACAGTTTAACTACAACTTTTAAAGTAAAACCATAGTAAATACAAAATTAACCATGGTTATACTAGGGTATTTGAAGTAAAACCATAATGACTACAACATTAACCACAGTTTTTGGTTTTACTATGGTATTTGAAGTAAAACCATAGTAACTATACAATAAACCACAGTTTAACTACAAAATTTAGAGTAAACCCATAGTAAATACAAAATTAACCATGGTTTTGCTATGCCATTTGGAGTAAAAACACAGTAACTATGAATTAACCATGGTTTACTACAGCTTTTGAAGTAAAACCATAGTACGTACCAAATTAAGCATGGTTTTACCAATGTACTTAAACTGTAACTGGCTCTAACTCAAACACAAGGTTAACACGACACAATTCTAAATCAAAATCCCAACACAAATGATTCCTCCATCTTTTTTCTTCGCTATTAGCCTGCTATTGAGACTGATCCCACGGCTTTGTCTTTAAAGTTGTTTCCGGATCCCCAAGGCTTTTTCTTGTTTGCTGTGTGTGTGTGTGTGTGTGTGTGTGTGTGTGTGTGTGTGTGTGTGTGTGTGTGTGTGTGTGTGTGTGTGTGTGTGTGTGTGTGTGTGTGTGTGTGTGTGTGTGTGTGTGTCGAAGCCCTGGGGAGAAAACTGAAGCTCACAGTGATCGTGCACGCTGGGCCTGAAATTGTTGGAAAGCCAAAAATAGCCTCCCTTTGGGTTTGTGCTAGGAAGCGGCACTGGAACTGTACAGCACTGATCATTCTGCTGCCCTCATATCTCATATTATAGTGAAGTTTGCATGTAATGTAGCTGTAGAGTGATAATGACAGCTCTTATAAAGTGCAAATGGCAAAAGCAGAGACCTTTCTTGCCTTTTCATACCGAGAGTTACCAAAGCTGAGACTATTTGCATAGAGAAAGAAGAGGAAAGCTAAGCAGAGTATATTGCTCTGTATTTTTTCCACTTAAAGACGTTTAGGGAACTGAAGAAAGCAAGTGATGAAGTGTTTCAGGTGTCTTTTTGTCCCAATTTGCCTGCAAACAAGTCTTAAGGTGGACATCAGTACGCGGTCTTCGTTGTCACATTTTACACTTCAAAATGCATCGCACATTCTCTATTAGAGACAGGTCAGGACTGCGGGCAGGCCAGTCCAGTGTCTGCATCCTCTTCCTCCACAGCAGGACTCTGTAATGTGTGCAGATTGTGGTTTGTCTTGTTGACATATGCATGGGCGTCCCTGGAGAAGATGGCAGCAGATTGTGCTCCAAAATCTCCATGTGCTTTTGAGCATTAATGGTGCATCACAGAAGAGCAAGACAGACCCTGGGTTTTGGACTCATTGCTGAGAACAGTCTGGATGATCCTTTTCTTCTTTGGTCTAGAGCACACGTCCTCCCAAAAAACACCTGAAATATTGATTCATCTGACCTCGGTACAGGTTTCCACTGTTTGATGGTCCATCTCAGATGCCTCTGAGCCCAGAGAAGTTGCCGGCACTTCTGTACACTGTTAACATAGGGCTTCGTTTTGGCACAGTACAGTTTAACTGGCATTTGTGGATTCAACTACGTGTTGTAGTACTTGACAAATATTTGGCAGAGCACGTGGTGAGATGCAAAACAAATGTATTTATTTATTTATTTGCTTGTTTGTTTATTTAATTATATATTTATTTAGATATTTGTTTATTATTTATTTATACATCTATTTATTTATTTAAATGTTTAACTGTTTATTTATTTATTTATTATTATTTATTTATTTGTTTATTAATTTGTTTGTTTGTTTATTTATTTGTTTATTTATATATGTGTTTGTTTATTTGTTCGTTTGTTTTTGTGTTTGTTCCTTATTTGTTTATTAATTTGTTCATTTGTTTGTTTATTTATTTATTTATTCATTTTTTTATATATTTATCTATTTATTTATGTGTGTATTTATATATTAGTTTATTTATTAGTTTGTTTGTTTTTTTGTTTATTTATTAGTTTATTTGTTAGTTTATTTGTTTATTGTTATTGAATATTTATTTATTTTATTTATTTTTTATTTATTTATTTGTTTATTTATTTAGCATTTATTTATTTATTTGTTTATTTATTCATTCATTCAGTCATTCATTTATTTATTTCTTTGTGTATTTATTTGTTTATTTGTTTGTTTATTCATTTATTTATTTATTTGTGTATTTATTTGTTTATTTGTTTGTTTGTTTGTTTGTTTGTTCATTTATTTGTTTGTTTGTTTATTAATTAATTAATTATTCATTCAGTCATTGATTAATTGTCTTGTGTTTCTTCATTCATTAATCTGGGGTCGCCACAGCGAAATGAACCGCCAACTTATGCCGTTCCAGCCGCAACCCATTTCTGGGGAATTAATTAATTAATTATTTAATTATTCATTTATTTATTTATTTATTTATTTATTTATTTATTTATTTATTTATTTATTTATGTATTTATTTATTTATTTATCTGTTTGTTTGTTTGTTTGTTTGTTTGTTTGTTTGTTTGTTTGTTTGTTTGTTTGTTTGTTTTAACCTCCTTCGGGAAGTTGGTTCGATTGGCTAAGGAGCTAATTAATCTATATCAAGTTTTATAAGATGAGTGTCAGATGAGCAGTAAGATTCATAGAAGGTAAGTAACAGGTATCCAAACAGGTCAAGCACAATACAAGCATTCAACACAAATAACAGAACAGAACAGAACAGAACAGAACAGAACAGAACAGAACAGAACAGAACAGGAGTAATACGAGTACACAACCAATGAATGAAATACATGGAAAACAGGATGATAAAGATGAAAACTGATGATGGTGGGAAAACTGAACAAAGGAAAACCCGGTCAAAACAGAAATCAAGACGGGTATCATATTCATTCTGCAGTGACATTGCAAAAACTCCAAAAGCGCATTATTGTAGAGTATTAACAAAGATTATATGATACACAAAACAAGTCACTCTTATAGCTTTGAATAGGGAAAGGTGTAATGGTCAATATGGCTGATCTAGCAGGAAAAAAAAGCCCCGCCTTCTAGTACAGGAGCCAATCATTGATCACTACAAACTGAAGTACAGCTTGAGTCAATGATAACAGTGTTTTCAGTTGTGGGTGAACTGCCCCTGTCACACGAGCAGGTAAGATTCACAGAAGGTAAGTAACAGGTATCCAAACAGGTCAAGCACAATACAAGCATTCAACACAAACAATAACAGGACAGAACAGGGGGAACACGAGTACACCAACCAATGAATGAAATACATGGAAACAGGATGATGAAGATGAAGACTGATGATGGCGGATAAAATGAACAAAGGAAAACTCGGGGAAAACAGACATAAAGACAGTGGTGTGATGATATCATATTCATTCTGCAGTGACTTTGCAAAACCATGATATAATACACAAGAGAAGTCCCTCCTATAGCTTTGAATAGAGACAGTCAGTATGGCTGCTCTTGTAGTAAAGGAGCCAATCATTGATCAGACTGATGACTCCCTGGGGGAGGAGCTCCGCCCACACGTGTGTGTTTATGACAGTTTCTGCAGCTTCATTGTTGTGAATCCTCTGGGTCGACAAACATGCTGGAATGTCAGCGATTACCGGCCTCACAGACATGAGAAATATCTCTACATAAAGCTATACATCTATCTTTAAACAAACCAACTACATCTGACAACACATGCTCTCTGGTTTTTGAGATTTGTATAAAAAATGAAGACGGCAGCATTAATCCTTTAGATAGCCCTGTGCAAAAGACTTTCCAACGCAGTCTCACGGCAATTCGTAACTTTTTGATTAAGTGGCTAATTCGAATGAATTCAGACGATCTAATTCGTACAATTTAGTACGACTTGCTCATCCCCCATTGACGGTTGGGTTTAGGGGTGGGGTTAGGTGCCACGCCTCCTTTTTAAAATCGTACAATTTCGTACGACATAACTACGAATTAGCCGCTAAACTAGCAAAACGTAAAATACTTGCGTTTTCTCGTGAGATCAGGCTGGACTTTCTGTCTTTTAGATGGAGCTCAGTGGAGTAAAGCGGGGATTATAGTGTGTGTGCAGAAATACACTTACTGTGTTTACTGTGTTCTGAGAGGCTTATTCTGATTTTCTCAAACATATAAAGTGTGCAGAGATGTAAAATGGAGGCCAGCTAGTAAGTGTTGTGCTCTCAAACACCTCTAAAGGTGCTCTAGCGACAGATGCAACCCAAGCTCATTCTGAAAACGTAGCCCTACGGTCGTTTCTGGAGATTTACGTGGCCGGAAGTACGTATATGGCTGTATTTCATTTTTTCAAGCGAACGCTACGGGGCGGTGTGAGGATGCTCACGCTCACGCTCACCAGCTGGGCTGATGGCTCACTTTCCGCCGCAACCAGTTTGTCCGGTTAGCTCGTCGTGTTACGTTGGCGGAGCGGAGGCCCAGAGGAGGAGGAGCCGGCCGCGTTAGAGTGCGGGGAAGAGCAGTTCGAGAAATCAGGTAAGACAAAAAACAGAATCCAAAAAATAAAGCAAATGAGTTCGTAACGGGGCGAGAATGCGGGGAAATCCGAAATCGTGGTCAAAATCAGAAAAGGGCTTTTATTTTTGCTGGACGGCTTTTGTAAATCGCTGCTTGGGTTTAAGGAAGAAGGAGGAGGAGAAGGGTGGCTGGGTCGCCTAGTCAATCGTTCAGTCATTCATTCAGTCAGTGCGACAGACGGTCACTCTACAGTGGCCTACGGCAGCAAAAAGCGCGCACAGCGGCCTGTTGCGGATTCGCTAAAACAAAAACTGCAAATATGCTTAGCTCCTGTGACGTATTTTGTAGTCTCCAAAAATGTCCGCGGGGCTACGTTTCCAGAATGAGCCTCGGTTGGACAGATGCTAGGGGCCATGCTAGACTCCCATTCGGAAGGTCGCTGGTTCGATACCAGCTCGGAGCGGGTTGGGTGGCGTAGGACCGGCAGGGTTACAGATGCATGATTATATGCAGGGCAGGATTATATAGACCAGGGATCACCAATCTTGATCCTGGAGGGCCGGTGTCCCTGCAGGGTTTAACTCCAACTTGCTTCAACACACCTGCCTGGGTGTTTCAAGTATACCTAGTAAGAGCTTGATTAGCTTGTTCAGGTGTGTTTGATTAGGGTTGGAGTTAAAATCTGCAGGACACCGGCCCTCCAGGAACAAGTTTGGTGACCCCTGATATAGATCCTGATTATACATGGGCTCTTATATGCTGTTGTATCATCACTCATTCTGCAAATCATATCTCTCCGCCCCTCATTTGAGATGCTTTTCATGAACTGGCCCCCCGTGACAAACTAACTGAATTGCCCTCCCTGCTGAAAAATCCAGTTTAAACCAGCCTAGGCTGGTTGGCTGGTTTTAGCTGGTCCAACAGGCTGGTTTTAGAGGGGTTTTGGCCATTTCCAGGCTGATTTCCAGCCTGGTCTTAGCTGGTCAGGCTTGAAAATGACCAGCCAAATCCAGCTAAAACCAGCTTGACCAGCCTGGTTTAAGCTGGATATAGCTGGTTTTGGCTGGACTCCCAGCTTGGCTAGGCTGGTCAAGCTGGTTTTAGCTGGTCATCTCCCAGCCTGACCAGCTAAGACCAGACTGGAAATGGCTGGAAACCAGCCTGGAAGTGGCTAAAACCCCTCTAAAACCAGCCTGGTCGACCAGCTAAAACCAGCCAACCAGCTTAGGCTGGTTAAGGCTGGATTTTTCAGCAGGGCTGGTTTAAGGTAACTTGTTGCATAGCGTTTTTGAGTTGACTCAACTTTTAATCCCCAAAGCACTGAGTCAGCTCAAAAAGCTCTGCCGCAGGTTTGACCTTACACTTCTAAGTTGAGTTGATATCTTTTTTTATTCAGTGTATTAGCATAACAGGCTAAAGCAGCTGTAATCCACCTCACAGGTTTTAAAGTCCAGCAGCTCGACAGATATTCCACAGCTGTGGGAAATAAGACGATCCTCTGACTTTAGGCTTCATTCAGAAACAGCTGTTCAATTTCTTCCGCTTTCCCGCCTCCACAGTGCATTAGCCAGCAGCTCCCGCGGCCCTTATCTTCAGCTTCTCATGAGCGATAAGATTTCCAGCACGCTGAGCAATATTCAATATCACTTTTCACCCTTATCAGCATCATTGTGTGTTTGCGTGTGGTGGAGGAATCATCCGTACGCCGTAAAAAAGCATTCAAGGATTTCACACGCACGCTACGTTTTGACAGACTCGAGAATAAAAACATCCCGCCGGCCCAACATTTCAGCTCCACTTCCAGAACAAGTGGAAATCAGCGAGCCGTGATGTGAAATGAAACACAAGACTCGTGTGCACTGGATAATCTACATCTGTTTTCATCAATGCTTTTAAGCACATTTGCAGTATTGAGTAAAGGAATTGTGTATGGAAAAGCCAATATGGGTGGCATGGTGGCTCAGCACTCTAATGAAACACACCTGATCCAGATCCAGCTCATCAGGGTCTTCAGGCTCATTTTAGCAGAACCCATGGGGAAAATGTCTGTATTGATCACTATTGGAAAACCCGTGACGCTGACTTGCTCGCATGTTTGTCAATCAAACAATCATCGTTTAGTCTCCTTCCCTGTATACTTTCAGGTTTTAGATTGAGGGAAGTTTGTGAATGAAGAGAATAAACAGTTGGAATGCAGCCAGTGTTAGCATTAGCCGTTATGTTTTTAGGCTAATGACTTCGCAACCCAGGCTCATTCTGGAAACGTAGCCCCGCGGACGTTTCTGGAGACCAAGAAATACGTGCCGGGAGGTATGTGTTTGTGCAGTTTTTGTACAGTTTTCGCTAATCCGTGAGAGGCCGCAGCTGAAAAATCCAGCCTAAACCAGCCTTGGCTGGTTGGCTGGTTTTAGCTGGTCAACCAGGCTAGTTTTAGAGGGGTTTTGGCCACTTCCAGGCTGGTTTCCAGCCCTTTCCAGCCTGGTCTTAGCTGTTGAGCTGCTGGACTTTAAAACCTGTGAGGTGGATTACAGCTGCTTTAGCCTGTTATGCTAATACACTGAATAAAAAAGATATCAACTCTACTTAGAAGTGTAAGGTCAAACCTGCGGCAGAGCTTTTATAAAAGTTGAGTCAACTCAAAAAAGCTATGCAACAAGTTACCTTAAACCAGCATAAGCTGGTTGGCTGGTTTTAGCTGGTCGACCAGGCTGGTTTTAGAGGGGTTTTGGCCATTTCCAGGCTGGTTTCCAGCCATTTCCAGCCTGGTCTTAGCTGGTCAGGCTGGGAGATGACCAGCTAAAACCAGCTTGAAAAGCCTAGCCAAGCTGGGAGTCCAGCCAAAACCAGCTATATCCAGCTTAAACCAGGCTGGTTTTAGCTGGATTTGGCTGGTCATTTTCCAGCCTGACCAGCTAAGACCAGGCTAAAAATGGCTGGAAACCAGCCTGGAAATGGCCAAAACCCCTCTAAAACCAGTCTGGTCGACCAGCTAAAACCAGCCAACCAGCCTAGGCTGGTTTAAGCTGGATTTTTCAGTAGGGGCTGCTGTGCACGTTTTTTCATGTCTCAAACGCCTCTCGCGAGCATGTGCCGTTCGTGTCCGCACTGTTCTGCGCAAAAAGCCGCCGGAGGCTGCTGTCAAGCGACCGTCTGTTGGACTGACTGAATGAATGACTGAACCCATCGGCCGACCCAGCCACCCTCCTCCTCCTTCTTCCCTAAACCCAAGCGACGATTTACGAAAGCCATCCAGAAAAAGAAAAGCCCTCGTCTGATTTTGACCGCGTTTTCGGATTTCACCGCATTCTCGCCACATTACGAACTCGTTCGCTTTATTTTTTGGATTCTGTTTTTTTGTCTTACCTGATTTCTAGAACCACTCCACCCTGGACTCGAACCTGGTCGTCGCAGCAACCGGCTCCTCCTCCTTCGGGCCTCCACTCCGCTGACGCAACATGACGAGCTAACCAGACAAACTCATTGCGGAGTTCCCTCCACACGGAGGTGAGCCGTCAGCCGGCGAGCACGAAGAGGAGCGACGTCACACCGCCCTGTAGCGTTCGCTTAAAAAAATGAAATGCAGCCATACATAACTCCGGCCACGTAAATCACGGTCTCCCGAAGCGTCCGCGGGGCTATGTTTTCAGAATGAGCTTGGGTTGTGATTTCGGGCTTGTCTTCAATAGGCTTTGGATGAACTCTGCAGGACAGTCACTCTCCAGGAGTTTGACACCTCTCCTCCAGCACTGATCCCAGCATGCACCTCTCTCTGTGACTGGTTCTCATTATCTCCCTGTTTCCGAGTGCAAAGCAAACACCTCTTTGGAACAAAGACATGCAGGACGTCATTGTGGCTCTTCTCCAGTTCACGAAGAACATTCAGCGAGCTCCTATGAGGTGAGGTCACGAAATAGAGTCTGCATGTTCTTGATATTCACATTCACTCATTCACTCATTTTGTCCACATTTCCATCATAAGACACGGTGTTATTTAAAAACAACACTGCACATCAGATGAGTTTTGCTGGAATAATAACAGAGGCTGTTGTTTTGTTGAAAGTATGACTGTAATAATATAGTGTCAAGAGCACCAAGCAAGAAAAATGTGCATATATATCAACGTCTGGGCAATAACAGGATTAATGGCTTTGCTTTTACCACAATTAAGGCCATTAACCATATTCAAAGCATGCTAATCTCAACCAATTAGCCTGTAATAAGCCACCCAAAGACGTCCTTCTGAAACTACGCCTGACCTTTTCCCAGTTTATAAGAACTAATTCGATGAAAACATTAAAGAGGCTTCAGCGTGGACATCGGGATTTAGCATCAAGCGCATTATGTTGAACAAACACTTGAGTAATAATAATTGAATAATGTGCATTTGAAAAAACTAAATTGGCCACTTTATGAAATGTCTTGATGTCAGAGTGTTTGGGAAAAGTCTTCGTTTGCTGAATCAAACAGAACAAGCTTCTTCTCTCCATCTCTCTCTCTCTCCATTTTTCATAAATCTTGCTCGTCTCGGCATTACCATATTTCAATATCAACCTTGTCAACCTCTTGTGATGAATATGTCAAGCTTCTCTTCTTTCCGTTTGACTCTTCACTTTCAGCTTGTTGAAGCTGTCACTCACATGTTTATCCAACGCCTCAACAGAAGCATACTGTGTGGAGGCAGATCGGTTTCAAAAATGATATGTTTACAAAATAAAAGTCATAGATGCACAGCACAGTTCACACTTACACAATACAAATCAAATGGTAATTCAGGCACAATTCATACATACTAATACTACACACAATTTCTGAATTCACAAGTAATGTTATAATATTTGACCAAAGGAATTGAATTTTATGAACTTGATTTGTGCGTTTATAAATTGTGTTTTGAAATCACAAAATGGCATTTGCCTATCTATGAATTGTTTTGAATTTTACAAATTGGGATTGTGATCCTACAATTTTTTTAAATTTCAGAAATTTGATTTAAGTATTTATTAATTGTTTTTAATTTACAAATCGGATTTGCATATTTACAAAGTGTATTTGCATATTTATGAATTGTGTTTTTATGAAATAGACTTGTGTATTTGTTATTTTGAATTTACGAATTGGATTTGCTTATTTTTAAAGTGTACTTTCATATTTATAAGTTAGGTTTGTATATTCATGAACTGGATTTGTGTATTTATCGATTGTGTTTTGAATTTACAATTTGGACTTGCATATTTACAAGTTGAATTTGCATATTTATGAATTATATTTTAAAATTTATGATTTGGATTTGCATATTTATGAATCGTTTTGAATTCACAAATTGGATTTCCATATTTTTGAATTGGTTTTGCATATTTATGAACTGTATTTGCATATTTATTATTTGTGATTTGAAATGTACTAATTAAATTTGAGGATTTATGAATTGTGTTTTTAATTTTACAAATTGGATTTGCATATTTCCGAGTTGAATTTGTATATTTATGAATTATGTTTTAAAATTTATAAACTAGAATTTCATACTTTTTTATTGTGATTTGAATTTTACGATTTAAATTTGAGTATTTATGAATTGTGTTTTGAATTTACTAATTGGATTTGCATATTTTTGAGTTGTGCTTTGAATCAACAAATTTGATTTGCATATTAACTAATTGGATTTGAATATTTTTGAGTTGTGTTTTGAATCAACAAATTGGATTTGCATATTAACTAATGGGATTAGCATATTTATGAATTGTGTTTTAAATTCATGAATTGGATTTCCATATTTATGAATTGGTTTTGCATAGTAATGAACTGGATTTGCATATTTATGAATAGTTTTGAATTCACACATTGGATTTGCATATTTATTAATTGGTTTTGCATATTTATGAACTGGATTTGCATGTTTATGAATTTTGATTTGAATTTTACGAATTAAATTTGAGGACTTATGAATTGTGAATTTACTGATTGCATTTGCATATGAACTAATTAGATTAGCATATTTATGAATTGTGTTTTAAATTCACAAGTTGGATTTCCATAATTTTGAATTGGATTTGCATATTTTTGAGTTGTGTTTTGAATCAACAAATTAGATTTGCACATTAACTTGCTGAATGTGCATATTTATGAATTGTGATTTGAATTTTACAAATTAAATTTGCATATTTATACAGTGAATTTACATATTTATACATTGTGTTTTGAATTCACAAATTGGATTTGTGTGAATTCATTGTGATGAATGCTGTTTTGCAGTTATTAATTAGTTTTGAGCAGTTATACATTTTCATTGAATTTACTGATTGATTTTTGAATGTGTGGATTTTATTTGGTAAATGTCAGCAGACTTTCCCTATCAACAGAGCCGCCGCTTGATTCCCTTTGACTCGTTGCATATCGGAAACACTTTTCAAAGCTACGCAGGAGGTGAAACAATCAATGGAAACGTATTTGTGCGCATAATTAACAACGTTTACCACCCTGGCATCTAAATATCAAAGTGTTAGCCTCTGGGAGGAAACATACTCGCAATCTATTATACTCAGTCTGGCATTTGTTGATAAACAGTGAGGATTTTAAAGGGATAGTTCACCCACAAATGTGATTTACTCTCCATCGAGTTTCTTTATTCTGCTAAACACAAGAGAAGATATTTTGAAGAATGCTGAATACCATTGATTTGCATAGTAGGAAAAACAAACATAATGGAAGTCAATGGTTACAGGTTTCCAACATGCTTCAAAATATCTTCTTTTGTGTTCAAGTGTAACCAGGGCTGAATTTACCGATTCCCCTCTTCACACACATCACTTTCGTCTGCGACACACACCATGTTATTTCTGTATTTATATGTCCACACAGCATTCCATTATGATCAAGATAGTAGTGTTCCTCAAATGAAGGCTAAGAATGAGTTCATCTAAATCAACAATGAGCTGATTGCTGCAGGAATCCACCTGTGGTGTTTGCGGACGGCTCCGGATGAGTTCAGAAGGCCACCGTGACCTGCTAGGATGACCGATAGCAGTTTCACACACACCAGAGCATGTTGTTTTGTTGAGGCGACATCGTGATACGAGTCTCTGGAGTCCAGCGGGATCAGATGAATGAACACTATTGTCCAAGTTTCTCAGGAATATCACAGCACGGCTGAACAAACACGAAAGACTGAAAGACGCATTGATTTATTGGCAGGCTAAAAGATGACCCTGTGCTGAACATGATCAAATCGACCTGAGATAAAGTTCAGCTCCAATGATTTGCTGTCAGACGATGTTTAATGGCATGTTAGAGATGTATTAATGCAGGTGGACGTCATGAAGAAGCACTAACAGGAATATTAATACTTAGTATACATATACTCAATGGCCACTTTATTAGGTACACTTTACTAGTACCAGGTTGGACCCCTTCAGAACTGCCTTAATCCTTCATGTCAGAGATTCAACAAGCTACTGGAAATATTCCTTTTTTGCTCCATATTGCTCCATATTGTCATGATAGCATCACACAGTTGCTGCAGATTTGTCGGCTGCACATCCATGATGCCAATCTCCCGTTCCACCACATCCCAAAGCTGCTCTATTGGATTGAGATCTGGTGACTGTGGAGGCCGTTTGAGTACAGTGAACCAAGGTTTTTATAGTTAACGAAAACTAACGAAAAAACGAAAACTAAAATGTAAATTAACTGTCGTTAACTGAAATAAAAATAAAAACGAGAGTTTTTTCAAAAACTAGAACTACTTGAAACTGTATTGTGTACAGGGCCGGCGCGTCCATAGAGGTGACCTAGGCGGCCGGCTAGGGCGGCAGAATACAGAGGGCGGCGTCCCCGACACAACCCTAGTGTCCCTAGACACCCCACCTCGCTTTCACTTTAGGGTTGAGGGCGCTATAACCGTCCTTTGCCTAGAGCAGCAGTTCAGCTTGCTCCGGCCCTGATTCTGTACATACAAAACTAACTGAAACTAACTAGAATTATGGCAAAAACCTTCTTCGTTTTCGTATTTGTAAATGCATTTAATAAATAATCTTAGAGTAATCATTTTAAAAGTAAATATAATCCGCGCTTCGGCCCAGACAAAATGAATGTGAGCCTGAAGAGGCCCACCTGTACAATGGCAAAGGGGGGCCAAAGATTCGAATTCAAATAAGGGCCATTTAAGGCAAAGACTTGGCTCTTATGGCAAAATGTAATCTGAACATGAGCCTGATGTGGCCTATGTGGAAAATGATCAATTTGACCCAAATGATGGAGGACAAATGTGGGCAAAAATGTGTCATAGTCATTTAAGGGTAGTCTGGGTCGAAACCTAAAGTGGCTCACATGTGCAAGTGCAAATGTGGCCCCTCTTAAGACATATGTGGGCCACTTTTGGCAAATTTTCGGCACAGTAAGCTCTGGCTATTGTGGCTTTGAGCTTATAGTGGCCCAGAGAAGATATGGCAAATGTGGCCTAGTTATATTAAAACATATGTTGGCCACTATTGGCGAACATTCAGCACAGTAAACTCTGGCTAATGCGGCTGTTAGCCTATAGTGGCCCAGAGGAGATATGGCAAATGTGGCCCAGTTATCTTAAAACATATGTGGGCCACTTTTGGCGAACATTCAGCACAGTAAACTCTGGCTAATGCGGCTGTTAGCCTATAGTGGCCCAGAGAAGATATGGCAAAATGTGGGCCAGTTATCTTAAGACATATGTGGGCCACTTTTGGTGAATATTCGGCACAGTTAGCTCTGGCTAATGCGACTATGAGCCTAATGTGGCCCAGAGAAGATATGGCAAATGTGGCCCAGTTATCTTAAAACATATGCGGGCCACTTTTGGCGAACATTCAGCACAGTAAACTCTGGCTAATGCGGCTGTTAGCCTATAGTGGCCCAGAGGAGATATGGCAAAATGTGGGCCAGTTATCTTAAAACAAATATGGGCCACTTTTGGCAAATATTCGGCACAGAAAGCTCTGGCTAATGTGGTTGTGAGCCTAAAGCGGCCCAGAGGAGATATGGCAAATGTGGCCTAGTTATATTAAAACATATGTGGGCCACTATTGGCTAATATTTAGCACAGTAAGCTCTGGCTATTGCGGCTGTGAGCCTAATGTGGCCCAGAGAAGATATGGCAAATGTGGGCCAGTTATCTTAAAACAAATGTGGGCCACTTTTGCCGAATATTCGGCACAGTAAGCTCTGGCTAATGTGGAGTTAAGCCTATAGTGGACCAGAGGAGATATGGCAAATGTGGCCCAGTTATCTGAAAGCATATGTGGACCACATAGATTAAAGTCACCATCATGGAGAAAAGTGTTTGCTTCAGTTGGGCTCATAGCCCTGAACCTCTTAATATACATTTTCTTTTGGGCCGCTGTAACTTTTAAGAACTTTGCTTGAAAAGTTTAGTCCATTATTAGAAGTAGGCCAGATCTGGGCCAGAATAAACGCTCACTGTGGCATTTGTGGATGTAACTCTGTATTGTGGAACTTGACATCGTATTGCCACATTAGTCTTGAGCCCATGTGGTAGTCCTGTATGAATTGTAGTCATTCTTATTCCTGCGGTACGGTAAACAGTGTTTTTTGTATGATATATCATTGCTTGTTTTTAATCCAGGCATGCTGCAAAGACTTTAGTCTGCACCACAACAGCACAATACAGTTACAGAATGTCAACAACTCTGAAAGCGTCTATTGGATCATTCGCAGTGACAGAAACACAGCGACTGCAAGTCATTTACTGCTTTTGTTCCCTCAGAGTTTGTGATTTGAGGAGACGTGAGTGACGGTGACCTTTGCCAGTGTGCAAAGTTTTACTGCAGAGTTTTAATACAAATGTGTGGTGACTGGACGAACAGTGAACTTCTCATGATCCTCCACCGAGACACTGACAAAGCAGGAGAATGAAAGGGTTTGATCGCTGATGTTGTCTCCGCTGATTAGGACGAACACTTAAATGGAGGAGATGGGATTTATTGCTTGTGTCTTCACCCTGTCATGTCTGATTAGGACACTGTGAAGCCCAAATGTCAGGTTTTTCTGCTCTGAGATTATTTTTATGAGCAAAATAGCCTCGATATTTAAAGCCTACAAGCTAAAAAAATACAGCGATGCAGTGGCGCAGTAGGTAGTGCTGTCGCAAGAAGGTCGCTGTTTCGATCCTCGGGTCAGTTGGCGTTTCTGTGTGGAGTTTGCATGTTCTCCCTGCATACGCGTGGGTTTTCTCCAGTTGCTCCGGCTTTCCCCACAGTCCAAACACATGCGGTGCAGGTGAATTGGGTAGGCTAAATTGTCCGTTGTGTATGAGTGTGCATGTAAATGTGTGTGTGTGTTTCTCAGAGATGGGTTGCGGCTGGAAGGGCATCCGCTGCGTAAAAACCTGCTGGATAAGTTGGCGGTTCATTCCTCTGTGGCGAACCCGGACTAATAAAGGGACTAAGCCGACAAGAAAATGACAGAATGAATGAAAGCTAAAATAATAATTATTAAATTATTATTATTATTATTATTATTATTATTATTATTATTATTATTTATTATTATTATTATTATTATTTTATTATTTATTATTATTATTATTTATTAATATTATTATTTATTATTTATTATTATTATTTTATTATTATTGCTATTATTTATTATTATTTTATTATTATTATTATTATTATTATTTTATTACTATTACTATTATTTTATTATTATTATTTTATTATTTATTATTATTATTATTATTATTATTATTATTATTTATTAATATTATTATTTATTATTTAGTATTATTATTTTATTATTATTGATATTATTTATTATTATTTTATTATTATTATTATTAATATTATTATTTTATTATTATTACTATTACTTTTATTATTATTATTAATATTTTATTATTTTTTATTATTATAATTTATTATTATTATTAATTTTTTTTATTATTATACAAATCATAAAAAGGTTGGGGCCGTATAGAAAACGAAAATAAAAAAGAAAGGCGTGATCTCTAAAATTACTTTGACTTTTATTTCATCGCAGACAATGTAACAACCATTATTTAATATGTTCCTCATGATTTTTAACAAATTTATTTATTTTAAAAATAAACATGTACTACAATTTTGGTTCTTGCCACACATTAAAAAAAAAAAAAATTGTATCAGTAAAACAACCCTGTAATGTTGCCATTCCTTTTCACAGCACTTGAAAGTGGTTTAGGGACTGAAGACACCAAGTGATGAAGTGTTTCTGGTGTCGTTTTATCCCATTCTTCCTGCAAACAAGTCTTAAGATGGGAAACAGTACAGGGCTTCAAAATGCATGCAATACATTCTCTATTGGAGACAGGTCGGGACTGCAGGCAGGCCACTCCATCCTCTTCCTCCACAGCAGCACTCTGTAATGTGTGCAGAATGTGCTTTTGCTTTGTCTTGTTGACATATGCATGGGCGTCCCTGGAGAAGAACAAAGGGCTGAAGACCGAGCCCTGAGGAACACCACATGTTTCTGAGATCAGATCTTTCACTAATACATTTGTAATAGTCTGATGAGTTGGATCTAAATAGGATTGGATTATACTCTTATAGTAAGTTCAGAATTTCTTGTTTTGGGTTTGGAAAATTGTTCAACTAAAAATACACTTTATTGAAACGGTCATGTTTTTTTAGTAATATTTGGGTCACACTTTATTTTAAAGTACAATTCATGCTATTAACTATGATATTAAGCTCAATAAATATTAATTAGCTGCTTAATAAGGGGTTATTAAGGTAGGATTTGAGATTAGGTTTGTGTATTGGCTAAGATTGAGGATGAAGAATATGATCATACTTTATAAGCACTAATAAACAGTTCATATCTTAATAATAAGCCGGTATAAAAGGTGGATTTGTACTAAAACTAAACTGTTACTACAGTAGTGTGCTTTTTAATGTCTTTTACCATATATGGGCATCGGGACTTATTGTAGCTTCCTGTGACTTCCCAGCCCTCTGAATCCACACAAACCACAAAGCAAACAGCATCCCGACCTCTTCCTACAGCACCAATATCCGCTCCTGTCTAATTATGGGGCAGAAAAAACGGTCCAAACTCAACATGCCAACATCACACACACACACACACACTCACAGACCGCTGCCAAAGTGGCCAGTGTCAGGCCATCCCACACCAACCCATATATAAACACAAGAGGAAAGACGGAAACAGGAATCAGCCCACGAAAGTGTGGTAACGCTGGTCTGGTCCTGAATGTTTGCATGGCTGCAACTCTTCAAAACTCACCAAACTTTGACTCATTTATTTCTGAAAACAAGACTAGAAAATGCTTCTTGATGTAAGAGTTTGTGGATATTTAGACTAGAAACAGGACTAAAATATCTACAAACTCCTAAATCAAGAAGCATTTTCTAGACTAGCCAACATTAATGCCAAGAATCATCAATAATTTGACTAAATTAGGTGGGGTTTTCTTTAAAACATGCTAAATAATCTGCCAATGGCGTGAGCAGAATAATCGTATGTGAATAAAGCTTGATTGTTTGGCTTGTTTGAAGCAAAAACATTTTGTCTCGTTATTTCTGAAAGCAACACCATATGTGTAGCTCGTCTATAAAATGCTTCCTGATTCAGGAGTTTTGGGATATTTGGACTAGTAACAGGACACAGACTGTCAGTAGGAACTGCTGTTGTTTGCAGTGTGGCACTGAATGCTGGCATGACTGTATTTCTGCCCACATCACAATATCTCTCTGCATGATCCTGATACTTTTAATCAGAGCAAATGTTGACAGACTGAAGTTCAAACTGAGAGTTTGGATCGATCTGTCCTTCAATCTGAAATGTCATGTCATGACCGTTGAACAGAGAAGCGTGAACATAAGAAACTGTACAAGACCATCTGAACGAGGTGATTTTAATACACCTTTCGGTAACTCTTTATTTTGATGTTGCATTTGAGTATTAGTGGGCTGTCTGCTGAATATCTGCTGATGCTGCTTCTTCAACAGACATTTACTGACTATCAGAAATTTTGCAAGTACATGTCAACTTATAGTAACCCCAACCCTAACAGTCTACTTATAATTTAATGACAGTAAGTTGCCATGTAGATGCAATGTTACTTAAATTCAACAAACAGACCATCAACATAAAGTCTGGCCCACTTTTTTTCCAATAGCTGCGTTTTCATCGCTCTGGGTTAATGCACATTTTGAAGTATCGCATGAGAAAACGAGTGAAGAAAGCACCAAATGTCAAATAAAAATCTTTTAATCTACAAAAAAAGTTAAATAAGAGGTGGATCTGGACTTAGTGAGAAATACATTTGTCGAATAAACTCTGATGTAAGGAACATTTACATACATTTGACCTATCAGCTGTCTCCATTAGCCTTGCCTTGTTTACTGTTGGCTGCTAGGTTTTTTTTTTTTTTAGATCTTCAATGCCAGTGAACGAATGAATGAATTTAATTGTTTATTTGTTTGTTTGTTGATTTGTTTGTTTATTTCTTCTTTTGTTTGTTTGTTTGTTTGTTCTTTTATTTATTTGTTATTTGTTTGTTTATTTGCTTGTTCATATGTTTGTTTTTGTTATTTTGTTTGTTTGTTTGTTAATTTGTTTGTTTGGTTGTTATTTTATGTATTTGTTTGTATATTTTTTATTTATTTGTTAGTTTGTTAATTTGTTTGTTTATTAGTTTTTTATTTATTTGTTTGTTCATTTGTTTGTTTAGTTTTTTTGTATTTGTTCATTTATTTGTTTGTTAATTTGTTTGTTTAGTTTTTTTGTATTTGTTCATTTATTTGTTTATGTTTTTATTTATTTATTTGTTTGTTTGTTTATTTAGTTGTTATTTTATTTATTTGTTTGTACATTTGTTTATTTATTTGTTTGTTTGTTAATTTATTTGTTTATTAGTTTTTTATTTGTTTGTTTATTTTTTTGTTTAGTTTTTGTATTTGTTCATTTATTTGTGTGTTTATTTATTTGTTTATGTTTTTATTTATTTAATTGTTTATTTGTTTGTTTAGTTGTTATTTTATTTATTTGTTTGTATATTTGTTTTTTTTTTGTTTGTTAATTTATTTATTAGTTTTTTATTTATTTTTGTGTATTTGTTTGTTATTTTTTAATTTATTTGTTTTTGCATTTGTTTATTTGTTTGTTAATTTATTTGTTTATGTTTTTTATTTATTTGTTTGTTTATTTGTTTATTTGATTGTTTAGTTTTTTATATTTGTTCATTTATTTGTTTGTTATTTATTAGTTTTTTATTTTGTGTATTTGTTTATTTTTTTGTTTATTAGTTCTTTTATTTATTTGTTTTTGTATTTGTTTATTTGTTTTGTTATTTATTTGTTTATGTTTTTTAATTATTTGTTTGTTTATTTGTTATTTTATTTATTTGTTTGCGTATTTATTTATTTGTTTGTTTGTTAATTTATTTGTTTAATAGTATTTTATTTATTTTTGTGTATTTGTTTATTATTTTTATTTGTTTGTGTATTTGTTTGTTAATTTGTTATTTTATAAATTTTTTGTGTATTTGTTTATTTGTTTGTTAATTTATTTGTTTATTCATTTGTTAATTTACTAGTTTGTTTGTAAATTATAAAAACAGTCAGTCAGGTTGAAGAAGTAAAAACATTTCATTCATTCATGAAGTCCCTTCATTAATCAGGGGTCGTCACAGCAGAATGAACCACCAACTTATCCAGCACATGTTTTATGCAGCGGAAGCCCTTCCAGCTGCAACCCATCACTGGGAAACACCCATACACTCTTGCATTCACATACACACACTATAGCCACATTCACCTGTAGCGCATGTCTTTGGACTGTGGGGGAAAGTCAACTTGACCTGACTTGAACATTAAAGTCAACCAGTCGATCAATCTGTGCAACGAATGGTGAATAAATATCGATTTACAACCTCAGAACATGTCTAACTTCAAAAGTTGAAAGTTTATGTTCAAAAAGTAAAGGTTGTTTCAGTAATTTTTCCCTATGAAGTAAATTAATTGATCAATTGCACTCTATTAGCACCGCCAAATACCTAAGAGTCATTGCATCCTCAAAGTGGTGACTATCTGCCCTGAAAATGCACAAATCTAGTTATTGTTATTATTATTTACTGCACAGACGCTCGGCGGTGTTACTTTTTCCACAGCACCTGCCTGCACACTGTAATCCTTTCACTGAGAAAGTCTCTTTTTTTCCCCTCTTTTGCACCGCAGACGCTCTGCTGGAAATCTGAGAAAGGTTAAAATGACGGGATTTAAGCTCCAGCACGGGGATTTCTATGCTTTTCTTTATCCCGGGCTTTAGGTAGAGTACGCAGGGAGGACAGAATCGGCAGATTTCGACAAGACGGAGCTGCTAACATGACTTTGAGCCGCTCTCATGCCATATATTACAGATTTGTTGGAAACCATTGGTTTGTGGGAAGATGGGAGCAGACAGTGTCTGGAAATTAAATTAAATTAAATTAAATTAAATTAAATTAAATTAAATTAAATTAAATTAAATTAAATTAAATTAAATTAAATTAAATTAAATTGGAACAACAGTTTTGTGAGATAACGCAAAACATCTATCACTCTGTTTTTTTTTTTTCTCCCTACCATTTTTTTCCCCAAAATCACGTCCCTTCCGGGTCTCCATAATATTTGGACTAGACAAAACTAAAAACATACTGTTGGTTTGTGGGAAGGTGGGAGCAGACAGTGTCAGTTAAATTAAATTAAATTAAACTAAATTTAATTAAATTAATATGTGATGTATAATTAAATAATAATAAATAATTAATGATAAATTCAACAAAATATAAATATTAATTTATTCATTTTCCTTCGGCTTATTCTCTATTTCAGAGGTCGCCACAGCGAAATGAACTGCCAACTATTCCTGTATATGTTTTATGCAGCGGATGCCATAAATTATTCTACAAAAAAAAAATATTTAAAAAATTATATTTTTTATACAGTTCTTCTATAATATATATATATATATATATATATATATATATATATATATATATATATATATATATATATTTTTTTTTTTTTTTTTTTTTTTTTTTTTTACGGGAAATTTTGACAGTATTTTTGATAATAATTTTTCTTCTGGAGAAAGTCCTATTTTTTTATTTCGGCTAGAATAAAAGCACTTTAAAAAATTTAAAACATCATTTTAAGGACGCAATTATTAGCCCCTTTAAGCTATATTTACAATTTTCTAATATTTTTTAAATATTTTTTACAATTTATTTTTTAATATTTACAATATTTTACAATAGTCTACGGAACAAACCATCAATATCACTCAGTTTTTTACTCTCTTAACCATTTATCCCCCAAAATCACGGCTCTCTGTAATATTTGTACAAGACAAGACTAAAAACATCAGTGAGAAAATATTTTCTACACTGCATGAAGTTATTACTTTGCACTCAGCATGTATGGAGACGGTGTGTAGAGTCACGAATACAGACCGATCCACAGAAAACAGAACCCCTTAAGGTTGTATTATTCCCTCGTTCCCGTTTTCTGCTCCTGAAGGAGGAACAGCCCATTCTTGAAATGCCTTCCTGAATTGCCAAAGAGTTCAGGTCGGATGAGCGCCAGGAAATGAGCCTCCTTTTCATCACGTCTCATTCCAGAGGAGGTGAAAATATAAAGATATGACCAAAAACAAAGTGTAAACATGACACTGAGATCATCCTGGGAAAAGCAGAGATGAGGAGGCGAGCAGAAAACAATGCTAGACTTCACCTCGTTGACCCGGCTGTACAAAAATACCCCTAAATGAGCAGTTTTCAGTATTTTGTGACTCGTGTTTTTATTTATTTCTGCTTATTTGAGTTGCATTATGAGATCGTGATCGTTCTTCCAGCAACTTTTATCTTGGAAAGGTTTGTAAAAAGTGACTTTATTGTCATGTGTATTAGGGGTATATTGTGTGTGTTGGTGCTGTATATTACACTACAAACACTTTCTAATAAACTGCTGCACATCTTCTGCTATTTTACAGCCTTATTTCACTATATATTGTATTCCAAACAACTAAAATGTCAATAAAGGTCACTTTGTTAAACTGTAGAGTTGAATTTTCACCATTAGAAGTGGACTGAGTGGAGATCAACATCCCATAATGCAATTCACCACCGCAAATGAATACAGAACACTAAAAATACAGAAACTATTTTTACTGTATACACGTCTGCACAAAAATGTGTGTCATTTTGCGCAAAATTCAGCGATCGCAGTATTACGAAGTCCCGGACGGTTTTGTAAATGCATCTTGACAATGACCAAAGCTGTGTTTTTAATCAGCCTGATCTCACGAGGAAACGTATTTTACGTTTTGCCAGTTAAGTGGCTAATTCGTACGAACTTCGATTTTAAAAAGGAGGCGTGGCACCTAACCCCACCCCCTAAACCCAACCGTCATTGGGTGATGAGCAAATCGTACTAAATTGTACGAACTAGATCGTACGAATTCATACGAATTAGCCACTAAATCAAAAAGTTACGAATTGCCGTGAGATTGCGTTGGTTTTTGTTGTGTATCATGGGTTTCATGATAATGGAATGTCGACGTGTGAGTTATGTGCATAAAGCAACAAAAACAAAGCAATTAATCACCAACACCAACCTAGGCTCATTATGGATATTATAATGTGTGTGACGATGACGAACACTGTAATATCGGATCCAAATGCAGCATTTATTTAGCAGGATTTTCACACCGGCAGAGATCATAGCAGGTTGCAAAACAGTGCAATAAGGGTTATCCAAAATCGTAGTCAAGCCGGCAAAGGGTCAGGCTGTGGCTAAGGATCAATACACTGAAGAACAAAGGCGAGGCTCGGGACACGAAAGACTAGACAGGAGAATACTCAGACATGAAAACATTACGGAATAGCAGGGCTAAGTCCCGAGGTGTCTGTGCGTGCAGCTTAAATAGTGTGTGTAATCAGTCCTTGACAATCCTCCGGTTGTGTGTGTGCAATCAGTCGGGATCAGGAACATGTGTGTGTGAGCGGAGTGCATGCATGGAGTTATAGTTCATGAAATGGCGAATCTGTAGTCCATTAGCGCTTGTGAGTGTTTTCCAGCGATCTATGGTGTTTTAGATCGCTGGTGATCGTGACAGATATGTACCTCTGTATACTTTCCTGGAGAGCGCCAAATATGTCCCAGGAGCTATGTTTATCTGTAGTTTTAGTTTTTGGCGAATCCACCAGAGGCCGCTGTTGACTGACTGACTGACTGACTGACCGACCGACCGACCAATCCCCTCACCCACCCCCTAACCGATAGTGTTTTGTTTTTTGTTTTTTCAGCTGAACACATTTAACTGCAATATTTACAATATTTAATGCTGGATAAGTCAGCGGTGTCTGTGCGTGCAGCTTTAATAGCAATCCTCCGGTGGTGTGTGTGCAATCAGTCGTGATCAGGAACATGTGTGCATGAGCGGAGTGCATGCATGGAGTTGTAGTCCATGAAATGGAGTGAAGCCTTTACATGTCACTTTAAGCTGAACACTAGTGTCTTGAAGAATATCTAGTCTAATTTTATGTACTGTCATCATGGCGGAGAGGAAAGAAATCAGCTATTAGAGATGTGTTGAATCCCATAAACCGAAATTGAATTAAAAAACACACACATTCTGACTTGAGCTGTATATAGTGATGGATGTCTTTACATTGCTCTTCTGGGCAGCTCAGATGGCATATTCTCTGAATATAAAAGATATCTGTGAGCTCATATCAAAGAGGAATCACAAACTCTGCCAACAATCTCCTCCAACTGCCTCATCAACATTCTGGCTTTCCCCAAAAAAAACATTGGAGACTTGAAGGAAGTGCGTGTGTTTGCGATTTTCCACAGACCTGTTGGAGAGGTAATGAAATCTTGTTGCAACAGCTAGGATGATTACAATGCTTTATTTAGTCTTCCACACCCTCTCAGCACTGTATTCTAGCCTGCAATGAAAAATCCATCATGAGTAATCTCGACAAAAAAAAAAAAAAAGGGGGAATGTTAATCAATTTGAGGCAGAGTTGTGAAATGCTGACACTTTGTTTGCCTTCAAACTGTTGCGAGACACTGCAACTCATTTCATCATTGGGTGTTTTGCATTTATTTCTGGCTCGGAGGATCCCACCATTGAGCTTTTAAAGGGATAGTTCACTAAAAAAAAGGAGGTTTTTGTCTTTGTCGAGTGGTTATATAATACAGAGCAGGCAAAGGGTCAGGCTGTGGCTAAGGATCAGATCAGTCTCAAGAATAATGCATTTACAAAATAGAAGTCATACAAGTCACGATCCATGAATAAAAACACAATATTTAAAGTTAAAGCGCAATAAAATACGCAAGTCCAATGCATAAATTAAAAACACAATTTATGAATATGCAAATCTAATTCATTTAAACAAAACACAATTAGTAAATATGCTAATCTAATCCGTAAAAACAAAACCTAAATCCTAAATGCACAAATCTAATTCGTAAATTCAAAACGCAATTGATAAATATGCAAATCCGATTAGTAAATTCAAAACACAATTAATAAATACAAAAATCTGATTCAAAAATTTGCATATTTAAAGATAAAGATGAATTTAATAATTTTAAATAACAATTCATAAAAATGCTAATCCAATTTGCTAATTCAAAACACTGTTCATAAATATGCAAATCTATTTCATAAAATCAAAACACAATTCATAAATACGCAAATATAATTCATAAATTCTAAACACAATTAATAAATATCCAAATGTATTTTAGAAATGCAAAACAATTAATAAATATGCAAATCTGATTCATGAATTCAAAACACAAGTCATAAATATGCACATCTATTCCATAAATGCAAAACAATTTTTAAATATGCAAATCTATTTAATAATTTTCAAGCAATTAATAAATATGCAAATCTATTTCATACAATCAAAATAGATAATAAATATGGAAATCTATTTCATACAATCAAAACAATTCATAAATATGCAAATCTATTTCATACAATCAAAACAATTCATAAATATGCAAATCTATTTCATACAATCAAAACAATTCATAAATATGCAAATCTATTTCGTAAATTCTACACACAATTCATAAATATGCAAATCTGTTAAATACATTCAAAACAATTCATAAATATGCTAATAAATTTTGTAACTTCTAAACACAATATATTAATATGCAAATCCATTTCATAAATTCAAAACACAATTTAAAAATATGCAAATATATTTCATGAATTCAAAACAATTAATTATTATGCAAATATATTTTGTAAATTCAAAACACAGTTCATAAATATGCTAATCTAATTTGTAAATTCAAATAAATAAAAAAATACACAAATCTGATTCATAAATTCAAAAAACAATTCATAAATATGCTAATCTAATTTGTAAATTCAAAGCACAATGCATAAATATGCTAATCTAATTCAGAAATTTAAAGCACAATTTGTTAAAATGCTAAGCTAATTTGTAAATTCAAAACACAATTCATAAACACACGAATCCAATTCATAAAATCAGAACACAATTCATAAACATGCAAAGCTCATTCGTAAGTTCAAAAGTCAATTCATAAATACACAAATTCGATTGGTAATTCAAAACACGAGTCATAAATAAGCAAACCTATTGCGTAAATTCAAAACACATAAAAGTGCTGTCAAATGTTTTCAAACTCTCATTATTAGCATTTAAGTACAGCACATGATCAGTACCGGAGGTGATCATCGTCATAGTAGTTAAGGCTGTTGTTCTGCCGCGACATTGCAGAAATAGTTTCTAAAATAGAAATGTTGAGCGCCGCTGTCACAGGTGATGAAAACAAAGCTTTAACATTGCTTTTATTGAATGTCGTGGAAGCGCGTTATTACAAAAAGGAGGTGAAATATGAGCACATTGGTGACGTCCTCATTTCTCAAAATGCTGCACACAGTCTCCTGTGATGGTTGGGTTTAGGGGTGGGGTGGGGTGAGGGCAATATAATATACGTTTTGACAGTATAAAATGAATGGAAACCTATGTAATGTCCCCACTTTTCACAATACAAACATGTGTGTGTGTGTGTGTCTGTGTGTGTGTGTGTGTGTGTGTGTGTGTGTGTGTGTGTGTGTGTGTGTGTGTGTGTGTGTGTGTGCGTGCGCGTGAAACACAAAAACACTCTCCTTTTGTTTACCCTCCCTTTGACCAGCCTGTAATGAAGCACTCTCCATCTCCAGATTCTAATAAACACAATGACGTGTTCACAATAGCTCTCCGATAGCCAGATCTCGTCAGATGAGCATAAGAGCGAAAGACAGCAGCGCTACAGATAACATCTTCACCGCTCCACATGCTTTGTTGCTCCGTGAAAAGCAGCAGAAATCGGCGGACATTGAAGGAGGATGGCGCACAAATATGGAAACGTTCATTAAAGACATTTTGTAGTTGAACAAAGCAGATCCTGGCCCACGCTTAACCCTGAGTTACCATGATAATCACAATACACTGTAGAAATAACAACAATGGCGGACATTTCAACAGTTACTACAATGGCTACCGGAAAAATCTGTACGCTAACAACTATTGTTCATTATTAGTTCATGTTAGTAAATACTAACTAATAATGTTAATATGATATTATTACCTACTAATAATGTTCAGATTTAATGTTAAGATGTAAAAATAAGATGTTTGTAAATACATTAACTAATACTACTACCAATAATAATAATAATAATAATAATAATAAAGCACTTTTTCTCCATAAGATCAAAAGGCCTTACAAGCATTAAAAGCCTCTTCACCTTTGTGTATTTCTTCATCCACATAGAGTGACAGCAGATCAATAAACGCACTACAGTTTGACAAAGATTGCAGCAAATGATGTTTGTGTTTTTGTTTGTGTGCTTGTTTGTGTGTTTGAGTTTGTTTGTGTGTGTGCTTGTTTGTGTGTTTGTGCTTGTATTTGTTTGTTTGAGTTTGTTTATTTGTTTGTTTGTTTGTTTGTTTGTGTGTGTGTGTGTGTGTGCTTGTTTGTGTGTGTGTGTGCTTGTATTTGTTTGTTTAAGTTTGTTTGTGTGTGTGTGCTTGTATTTGTTTGTTTAAGTTTGTTTGTTTGTGTGCTTGTATTTGTTTGTTTGGGGTTTGTTTGTGCGTTTGTGCTTGTACTTGTTTGTTTGAGTTTGTTTGTTTGTTTGTGTGTGCTTGTTTGTGTGTTTGTGCTTGTATTTGTTTGTTTGTTTGTTTGTTTGTTTGTTTGTTTGTTTGTGTGTTTGTGCTTGTATTTGTTTGTTTAAGTTTGTTTGTCTGTGTGTTTGTATTTGTTTGTTTAAGGTTTGTTTGTGTGTTTGTGCTTGTATTTGTTTGTTTGTTTGTTTGTTTGTTTGTTTGTTTGTTTGTGTGTGTGTGTGTGTGCTTGTTTGTGTGTTTGTGCTTGTATTTGTTTGTTTAAGTTTGTGTGTTTGTGTTTGTGCTTGTATTTGTTTGTTTAAGTTTGTTTGTTTGTGTGCTTGTATTTGTTTGTTTAAGGTTTGTTTGTGTGTTTGTGCTTGTATTTGTTTGTTTGAGTTTGTTTGTTTGTTTGTTTGTGTGTGTGCTTGTTTGTGTGTTTGTGCTTGTATTTGTTTGTTTAAGTTTGTTTGTGTGTGTGCTTGTTTTTGTTTGTTTGACTTTGTTTGTTTGTGTGTGTGATTGTTTGTGTGTTTGTGCTTGTATTTGTTTGTTTAAGTTTGTTTGTGTGTGTGTGTGCTTGTATTTGTTTGTTTGAGTTTATTTGTTTGTTTGTGTGTGTGCTTGTTTGTGTGTTTGTGCTTGTATTTGTTTGTTTAAGGTTTGTTTGTGTGTTTGTGCTTGTATTTGTTTGTTTGAGTTTATTTGTTTTTTGTGTGTGTGCTTGTTTGTGCTTGTATTTGTTTATTTGAGTTTGTTTGTGTGTGTGTGTGTGTGTGTGTGCTTGTATTTGTTTGTTTGAGTTTGCTTGTTTGTGTGTGTGTGTGCTTGTATTTGTTTGTTTGAGTTTGTTTGTGTGTGTGTGTGTGCTTGTATTAGTTTGTTTGAGTTTATTTGTTTTTTGTGTGTGTGCTTGTTTGTGCTTGTATTTGTTTATTTGAGTTTGTTTGTGTGTGTGTGTGTGTGTGTGTGTGTGTGTGTGCTTGTATTTGTTTGTTTGAGTTTGCTTGTTTGTGTGTGTGTGCTTGTATTTGTTTGTTTGAGTTTGTTTGTGTGTGTGCTTGTATTTGTTTGTTTGAGTTTGCTTGTTTGTTTGTGTGTGTGCTTGTTTGTGTGTTTGTGCTTGTATTTGTTTGTTTGTTTGAGTTTGTTTGTTTGTTTGTTTGTTTGTTTGTTTGTGTGCTTGTGCTTGTATTTGTTTGTTTGTTTGAGTTTGTTTGTTTGTTTGTTTGTGTGCTCGTTTGTTTGTTGATGTTTGTTGTTTGTGTGTTTGTATTTGTTTGTGTTTGTATTTATGTGTGATTGTTTTCTGTTTGTGTGTCTGTCTTTATGTGTTTGTTTGAGTGCTTGTTTGTTGGTGTTTGTGATTGTTTGTTTGTGTGTTTGTATGTTTGCATTTGTTTGTGTTAATTTGTGTTTGTGCTGGTGCTTGTCTGTGTGTTTGTTCATTCGCTTTTCCATCCTCTTACATGGCAAATAATTTAAAATCAGTTTGGTAAAGTGTGTGTGTGTGTGTGTGTGTGTGTGTGTGTGTGTGTGTGTGTGCGTGCGTGCGTGCGTGCGTGCGTGCGTGCGTGCGTGTGTGTGTATGTGAAAAGAGTTCTTGCGTATCACACTGTTTGTGTTTATTTGCTTAAATGCTGAGCTTGACAGTTCAGGTAATGAACTCAACAGATCAAGTCCAGAACACCCGACCTGGAAACCTTTCATGAATAACATTAACCAACATTATATCATGTGCTTAAAGGGGCACTCACCACTGCATTAATATTCCATTCTCATTTATTAAAGCAACAGTTGAAGATACACTGAGGAATGCTGGAATTTATTTCTGATAAAGAGGTTTTTTTTTTGTATTTACTATGGAAGTCTTTTGCTTTCAGTCATGTGTGGAGACCTGGGGTGCATTTCTGAAAACCATCATTAGTTAACTAAGGTCAAAAGTATTTACAAACAAAGTTCATTGATTTGGTGTATCCCAAATCCATCATTCCACCAAACGTTTGCTAACTGTGTCACAAACTGTACACTTACAACTACACCTCTAGAGCTGTAGTTAGAAGCAGAGTTCCTGCTTGTGTTCTCTTCCCAGTTATACTGCATGTTAATGCAAATTTCTGATCAGCCAATCACATGGCAGCAGCTCAATGCATTTAGGACATGGTCAAGATGATCTGCTGCAGTTCAAAGTGAGCATCAGAAAGGGGGAGAAAGGGGATTTAAGAGACTTTGAACGTGGAGGACAATGGTTACAGGTTTCCAACATTTCTCAAAATATCTTCTCTTTTAAATTCAACAGAATAAAGAAAGCCAAACAGTTTTGGAACAAGTAAAGGCTGAGCAAATGATGAAAGAGTTTTTCATTTTATGGGGGAACTTTCCCTTTAACCATTGTTAAACACACACACACACACACACACACACACACACACACACAGTCTATTAGCTAATCAGTTTACTAAAGTTAAACTAAGTATGAATAATATTGCACAGCATTTATTATTCAGTAACTAATGCATTATTAAAATCCTTCCATTAACTAATGCATTGTTAAAAATAAAACCTTTTATTAAAATAAATTAATAAATAAATAAAAAATAAACAAACAAACACATAAATACATAAATAAATAAATAAACACATAAATAAATAAATAAATAAATAAATAAATAAATAAATAAATAAATAAACACATGAATAAATAAATAAATAAATAAATAAATAAATAAATAAATAAATTCATTAAATAAATAAATACATTAAATAATAAATAAATAAATAAATAAATAAATAAATAAATAAATAAATAAATAAATTCATTAAATAAATAAATACATTAAATAATAAATAAATAAATAAATAAATAAATAAATAAATAAATAAATAAATAAATAAACACATAAACACATAAACAAACAAACAAATAAATAAATAAATAAATAAATAAATAAATAAATAAATAAATAAATAAAGGTTGTGCTTGTTAACATTAGTTAATGCACAGTGAGTTACCATGAACTAACATTATTTAACTCATTAACATTAACATTAACAAAGACTAAATATTGTAATGAATGAATTACTAATTGTTTGTTCATGTTAGTAAATACCTTAACTAATGGACTATTATTTTAAAGTGTTACCAACCATTGTTTACCATTAACTACTGGCTTATTATCAGCCTATTATCAAGACATTACCTGTTCATTAGCGGTTATAAATCTTATTCTGCATCCCTAATACTGCCCTAAACATTGTACCTTACTAAATATTAATAAGCAGCTAATTATTGGTTTATTTAGCCAGTAGTGTTAGTAAATGCTTCATTAATACTCTGAATTGTGACCTAAAGTGTCACCGTGAAAAGTTATTATAGTCAGTGTAATGCGCCCTCTGTCTGCAACAGCGGGGACTGCAGCCACATTCCCAGCCCAATATCTTAGAGTCGCTCTTCCTTGAGTCTCACACACACACACATTCACACACACACACACTGAGCCAATCTGAGCGCTGTGACGAGAAGAGGCAGGATCCCAATATTTAACACACAGGGCACTGATACATCTACACCTGTCACTGGCTGCTCCTCATCAAGAACTAATGCACTTTATCTGTACATGCTGCCGGACACATCCACACATGGGACTGCTGATCCGCGGCTCTTGACGACTCGATCTGGGGGTTTTTTAATGTGTATGTGTGTGTTTTGCATTACATACCAGGACGTTTTCGCTTTTATTATGCACCTGTAAGGATGCGACAGGGCATCTGATTTAAAAAAGGGGGAGAAATCAACTATGCCAAGAATACCAAATTGATACGCATCTGGACACAGCAGGATGCAAAGGAAGACCTTTTCCGAACATGGATCTCCTATCTTAAAGAGGATTACAGTAGCTAGACAGATGCGCTCTTGAATATCTTTCCTCCTCATCATCATCATATTGTGCTCTATTTAGCCTAAATATAATAAATAAACCATAATGATCCTCTTTCGTAAATTCCGCGTGCTGATTTTAACGGTGTTCCTCATCGCCTGCACCATGCACATCATGATAGACCTGTTACCCAAGCTGGAGAAGCGCGCGGCGGGCTCGAGCTCCAGCGCTGGAGGGGGCAGCGGCTGCTCCTGCGCTCACACGCCGGGCGAGGAGCCTCGATCCTGGGGTAAACAGCGAGCCAGAGCCGCCGATCCCGGCTGGCCTAACAAGCACTCTCTGAGATTACTGCAGGATTTCAGCAATGAGCCCAACTCCAATCTGACGTCGCAGTCGCGGGAGAAGGTGACAGAGAGAGCCGGCTCTGAGAAGCAGGGCTCCGGGAAGAGGGGGCTGATGCGGGAGGCGGACAGCCGGCAGAGGCGCATTGATGTGCGGGTCTCCTCCGTGCTGCAGTCGCTGTTTGAACATCCGCTCTACCGGACCGTCCTGCCGGATCTAACCGAAGAGGACACCCTTTTCAACCTCAATGCGGAGATCAGACTGTACCCCAAAGCTGCCGGACAACAAGAATGGCAAGTGCCACTTTAAATCTGATCTTTCTCTTAGCATTGATTTACACCTAATTGAATGTAAAGTACATTATTCCTAAAATATAGGGTTGGGTGTTTGTGTGGAAGGTTGGTTTGGTTTAGGATCATTTTATATAATAAGACATAATTTAATATGAATTATTTATGTGCTGTCAAACAATCACATGCAAGATTAAAGTTTATATACTGTGCATTTTGCTTAAATATGCACAGAAACGCACTATATGAAGCACAAAAATATACACATGATAGATAGATAGATAGATAGATAGATAGATAGATAGATAGATAGATAGATAGATAGATAGATAGATAGATAGATAGATAGATAGATAGATAGATGCTTTACATCTGATCTTTCTCTTAACAGATAGTCATTGGTTTACACTTTATGAAACCAAACTAATGTAGAATATTCTTACCCCTGGGTTAGGTGTTTTGTAGAAGAGTTTGGTTTAGGCTAATGCCATGTAATAAGGTGTAAATTAATGTTAATAGCATGTACAGGTATGCCAATTGATGAAAACTGTCCCTGCCAAATAAACAAATGAAATAAACATAGTAAGTAGTGCTGACAAGCGATTAATCGCGAACGTTTGTATTTACATGATACATGTATTTACGTGCATATTTATGAATGTGTGAACACACATGTACTGTATATAAAATACAAAATAAATATATTCACGTATATATCTGTATGCCATTTTAATTATTTTTCGCATCCAAGATAAAAGTTTGTATTTACATGTAGAGCTACATGTATTCTGTGTGTGTATATATAAATATACAGTTGAAGTCAGAATTATTAGCACCCCTGTTTGTTATTTCCCCAATTTCTGTTTAATGGAGGGAAGATTGTTTCAGCACATTTCTAATCATAATAGTGTTAATAACTCATCTCTAATAACTGATTTATTTTCTCTTTGCCATGATGACAGTAAATAATATTTTACTTGATATTTTTCAAGACACTTCTATACAGCTTAAAGTGACATCTAAAGGCTTAACTAGGTTAATTAGGGTAACTAGGCAGGTTATGGTAATTAGGCAAGTTACTGTATAATGATGGTTTGTTCTGTAGACTGTCGGAAAAAAACAACTTAAAGGGGCTAATAATTTTGTCCCAAAAATGGCTTTAAAAAAATTCAAAACTGTTTTTATTCTTGCAGAAATAAAACAAATAAGACTTTCTCCAGAAGAAAAAATATTATCAGACATACTGTGAACATTTCCTTGCTCTGTTAAACATAATTTGTGAGATATTTAATTTAATTTAATTTAATTTAATTTAATTTAAAGGGCACCTAGGTTACGCCTTTTTTCAGATTTAATATAAGTCTTTTGCGTCTCTAGAATGTGTATATAAAGTTTCAGATCAAAATACCCATCAGATTTTTCATTACACCTTTTACAAGATGCTGTTTTATACTGATTTCCAGCAGGGGGTGGTTTTGTCGTACTGCGCCTTTAAGGCGATTCTTTCCCGCCCACTTTCTCATGCCTCCTCCCTCAGCTGCGTCAGACAACAGACAGACTTAAAGGAAGAAGGTCTCACGTAGCGTTTGTGAGATACTACAGTAAAAACTAACCTTTACTAATCAGTATTGTGAAGTTGCATTGATGAGTCACACACAATATCGTTACAAAGTTAACGCGCGCGCACACACACACACACACAGGCAGGCAGACAGAGCGCGCTTAGCTTAGTTAAGGCTAACCTCAAGTACTGTGTGCATATCTGTTATGCTAATGTACAAAATAAACCTGATTTAACTTCCACAAACCGGGATTGAAGCGTCTTCTTTTATAACTGTTCTGACACGCGGCTGTGCTGATGAAGTAAAGCTGAAGTAAAACGCTGTAATTAATTACACACATACTCTGTTTTAAAACACTTTAAACATGTGAAACTCACTCTTAATCACATTTGATGATGATTGCTGATCCTAGCGAACAGAACAGAGCTTTTATTCCCGGTTGCTTTGCGTATGTCTGTCTGGTCTTGTTGACATATACACATGATTACCGGAACATGTTAATGCGCGCAGCTGTCAATCAATTCGTTGGGCGGGGGGATCGCACACCTACATAATGGTGCGATCGATTTGAAAACAGCTCCAATTGGCCGACCCTTTTTTTTTGTAGTTAAATTGAAAAAAAAGGACTGGGTGTGTTCATATCACCCCAGTATGACGGTCTATACACTATACCAACACACACATCTGTCCAAACAGCTTGAAGAGTAGATTTTTTACCATAGGTGCCCTTTAATATATAAAAAATCAAAAGGGGGCTAATAATTCGGACTTCAACTGTATATCCTCAGACATGTACTTTATATAAGATACACAATTGAAAACAATCACTTTTAAGATTTACTTGACAAAATCCATTTGCAGTAACAATTTGAGTAAAATGCAGTACATTAAGCTATATAAGTACATGCAACGTGTGAATATTCTGTTAAATGAATGACTTTATTTAGGAGTGTAACAGTGGGCAGCTAGTGAAGTGCTGTGCTGGTAAACCTCACTCCTTTGGGCACGAAAAGCTGCTCTGGTGACAGCCGCTAGAGGCCATGATCTTTAGCCTCCTTGTTAGAGGAACAGAGGAACCAACTCCTATATTTGCGATCCCAGCTTGGAGCGGGTTGGGTGGTGTAGGAACAGCAGGGTTACATTAGGGTAAATGTTGAGTAAAAGCCCAATGATTATCTCAAATAGACAAAAGACGTGTTGCTTTATCAAATTAAGTCAAATGCATTCGATTTTTTTTTCTCACTTTCAGTGTTTTCGCCGTTCATAATAAACAGATGTGAGGGTTTTGTGGGCATCCCAAGCAAGACAATAGCTTTTGAT
This sequence comes from Danio rerio, assembly GCF_052040795.2. NCBI lineage: Eukaryota > Metazoa > Chordata > Actinopteri > Cypriniformes > Danionidae > Danio > Danio rerio. The sequence continues at coordinate 67,455,032 of NC_141023.1, forward strand.
TAAGAATTGCTTAAAATTATTTGCAATAAGTAGCATGGTGGCTCAGTGGTGAGCACTGTGGCCTCACAGCAAGAAGGTCCCGGCTGGGTCAGTTGGTGTTTCTATGTGGAGTTTGCATGTTCTTCCTGTGTTGGCATGGGTTTCCTCCGGGTGTTTCAGTCCAAACACATGCGGTATGGGGGAATTGATCAACTAAACTGGCTGTAGTGTATGAGTGTGTGTGTGTGTGTGTGTGTGAATGAGTGTGTGTGGGTGTTTCCCTGTTTCCTAGTTTGCAGCTGGAAGGTCATCCACTAAAACATCCATAAAACATATGCTGGAATAGTTGGCGGTTCATCCCACCGTGATGTCCCCTGATAGATAAGGGACTAAGCAGATGGAGAATGAATGAATGGAGTAAATGAATTCACTGAACTCTATTTATTAGATGTAAATGTTTAATGTTTTACAGTTTACTTGGGGAAATTCCTTGACATTTATTATTGCATTTTGAAAATAATGACTGTAGATGTATTGGATTTTACCACACTAAACAGTTTTTTTTTTTTCTCAGTGTAATCGCATCACACTTCTGTCGTGCTTTGCAATACTCATGAACACACAGTAACTGCGTCTAGAACTGCTAATTTTGGATGTAAACACTAGTTGTTAAAGACAGGTGAAATAAAGTGGAACTCATCTGTTTCCTAATAAACAAAGGTGATTATTGGGACAACACTGGACATGTCTTTGCTTGTTTTGAGCTTGTAAGGAGGCTGAAAGGAGTGTTAACATGGATTAATTACAAACCAACTGGGAAAACGAGATCGACAGGAACTACAAAAACGAAAAACAATCTCACGTCACCGAGGTCACAGTGATCTCACTTTGAGTAAATAATGACCACGCTGCCCACATCAACAATACTACAGTCATTTATAGGAACTACTGTGCTGCTTTTTAAAACGTACTATAGTAAAGTACTTGCATTTAAAAAGTTGTAATACCATAGCTGCTATGGTAATAAAATAACTACAGTGATTGATCTGTAGTTGCTATGGAAATACAACAGCTATAGTGATTGATCAGTTGTGGTCATTCTACAGTTGCTATGGTAACACAACAACTATAGTAACTGGTCTGTTGTGGTGATTCTGCAGTTACTATGGTAACACGACAACTATAGCAAGTGATCTGTTGCAGTGGTTCTACAGTTGCTATGGAAAAACAACAACTATAGTAATTGATCTGTTGTGGGGATTCTACAGTTGCTATGGTTACACAACAAATATAGTGATTGATCTGTTGTGGGGATTCTACAGTTGCTATGGTAACACTACAACTATAGTGATTGATCTGTAGTGATTGATCCGTTGTGGTGATTCAACAGTTGCTATGGTAACAAGAACTATAGTGATTGATCTGTTGTGGTGATTCTACAGTTGCTATGGAAACACAACAACTACAGTAATACAAAACAAATTCCCCCAGTACTGTAGTTTTCTACAACTGTAGCAGTATATATTATACTACAATACACTTGTTTACTAGTAAAATCTAAAGTTTACAGTAACTATTACAGTTCACTATAGTTGTTATTACAGTGCGCTGGAGAATTCATTTACAAAAAGTACTAAATACTATACTGTATAATGCACTTTACTAGAGTATGTTCAAATACACTATGGTATTTACTGTACATTACTACAGTGTCTTGTATTGAGGGTGCGCTGTACAAAATTACATTTCTAGGTGAATTTAAAAGTATAAATCCATGTGCCTAACTTGACTTGTTGAGTTTACAAACTGTTTTATATCAGTTTATTGTTATTTAATTTGAATGTTACTTTGATTCAACTTAAAAATTAAAGGCAACCAGTCCTCTTCTGTTGTTGTTGTTGTTGTTGTTGTTGTGTTTTTGCAGTTGGAGCTCAAGAATGGGGATATTTATTCATTGGGATAAACCCCTTGAGATGTACCATCTCATTTTCAAGAGAGTCCCACAATTAATCACAATCACATAATAACAACACCAGAAGACAAGCAAAACATAACTTACACAACATCCAAAGAACATGACATAACATCAAAAATAATAATATTAATAATAATAATAATATTAATAATAATAATAATAAAATACCAATAAGACTAATAAATAAATGAATGAATAAAGCTAAAAATATTAAGAGGAAACACATATCCAGAGCTCATATGTGTTGGAGACTTGTGATATTGCAGATTCAGAATTTCCAGTTGATCCTGACTCACAGTGAGGGTTATAAGCGTGGCTGTGAGACGCTTTTGAGCAGGTCTTTTTTTGTTTTTATATACAGTTGAAGTCAGAATTATTCTCCACCTGTTTATTAGTTTTTCCCAATTTCTGTTTAACGGAGAGCAGATTTCTTCAACAAGTCTAATCATAATAGTTTAATAACTCATCTCTAATAACTGATTTATTTCCTCTTTGCCATGATGACAGCACATAATATTAGACTAGATATTCTTCAAGACACTAGTGTTCAGCTTAAAGTGACATTTAAAGGCTTCACTAGGGTAATTAGGGTAATTAGGCAGGTTAGGGTAATTAGGCAAGTCATTGTATAATGATGGTTTTTCTGTAGGCTATCAGGAAAAAATATAGCTCAAAGGGGCTAATAATATTGACCTTAAAATTGCTTTTAAAAAATTAACAACTGCTTTTATTCTAGCCGAAATAAAACAAATAGGATTTTCCAAAGAAGATAAAATATTATCAGACACACTGTGAACATTTCCGTGCTCTATTAAACATAATTTGGGAAATATTAAAAAAAGAAGATAAAAATTAAAGGGAGGAGAAAAATTCTGCCTTTAACTGTACACATAAAATGGGTGAATGCTGTTATTTGTCTTTTTAATTTGTCTTTTAAAGTAATATAAAAATAATCTCAAAAGGAAAAAGCATAAATATATGTGTTTTTACTGTTCAGCTTTAAAAAGTCCGACATCAGACTCCCTGTGCTTTACAAAAGGATTGTTTTTTTCCAGTATTTTGTGTTCAACATGAAAAATCAATTCGTAATATTTTTTTAACCTCTGAAATGTTCATTTTTGCCTGAACTGGGCATTTAAGCATGCCTAAATTAGCTAAACATTGCATTTTAACCTTGCCTGAATATGGTGGCATGCAGTGTTTTTTATGACCGAACTGTGTGTGTGTGTGTGTGTGTGTGTGTGTGTGTGTGTGTGTGTGTGTGTGTGTGTGTGTCTGTGTGTGTGTCTGTGTGTGTGTGTGTGTGTGCGTGTTATTATGAGGTCAGAGGTCACAGGGGAAGGAACTACAGCTGATGCATTCAGTCATTTTCCTGTCATCATAGTATCAATCCAGCAGATTCATTCAGCTAAATAAATAAACTAATAAACTAATAAATAAATAAATAAATAGATAGATAGATAGATAGATAGATAGATAGATAGATAGATAGATAGATAGATAGATAGATAGATAGATAGATAGATAGATAGATAAATAAATTCCCCCTCCGTGTTTTCCAGTTATGCAGTGACTTACATAAAATAAATAATATTATCATTAAATAAATAATAAATATTATTAATTAATAAAAATATTATTATTATTATTATTATTAATATTAACATTATTATTATTATCATTATTATTATTATTAATATTAAATAAACATGCTGCTCACATTCAGTTAAAATATAATTCAGTAAATAAATAAATAAATAAATAAAAACAAACAAACAAATAAATAAATAAATAAATTCCCCTTTGTGTTTTCCTGTTATGCAGTGACTAACATAAAATAAATAATATTATTATTAAATAAATAATAAATAATATTAATTTATAAAAAAGACTATTATTATTATTATTTTATTATTATTATTTTTATAATAATAATAACAATAAAGGTAATCAAATTTGCTGCTCACATTCAGTTAAAAATATAATTCAGTTAATAAATAAATCAAATAATCAATCAATCAATAAATAAATGAACAAATAAATAAATAAACCTTTTTGTTATTGCACAAAAATGCTGTTCACGTTCAGACACGCTCACCTTCAGTTACATAAAAAGGAAAAATAAAATAAAATAAAACTAAATTGTCACAATCAAAAAACAAAATTAAAAAACAAATGTAAAAACAAATATTGCTAAAGAACTACAAACTCGCTGTTACATGGACTACAGATCCAGTCATGCACCGCACACACACACACGTTTCAGATAACGATTGATTACACTCACACTGCTGGGAGCTGCTCAAAGACTTAAAGGGACTATTAAGACAGCACACACACACGCATTGTTGCTGAGTCTTGTCATACTGCTTGTGAACATTTTCCTTTCTATGCCTTCCATGTTAGACCTTTGCTTTGTTTTGTTTGTTTCATTGTTTATCCCTGTCTGCTGCCTGCCTTCTGAACTCTCGCCTGTTATTTTCACTACGAATCTGGACTGCCCGTATACATCTGTTTGCTCCTGTGTTGAGCGTTGCTTGCTGAACGTCCTGCTAATAAACCCTGCATTTGGATCCGCACCTCTGTTGTCAGCGCCCGCTTTATATTACATAAATAAATAAACATTCAGACATGTAAAATCATAAGGCAATGAAAAATAGAGTTAGACCTGAATGGAGACAGAATTTGAGTTTTTGTGTGACCTGCCCCTTTAAATCCCCCTCATTAGTCACAGTCCAGTGACTAAGATCCTGAATTCTTATATATTGTATTATTTCTCCTGTTCAGGCATAATGAGGGTAACGTGGAGGAGGAGGAGTTCAGTCCTCCAGGAGAAGCCAACAGCGAGTCCTACCCAAACTGGCTGCGCTTCCACATCGGGATTAATCGATACGAACTATACTCCAGACACAATCCTGTGATCACCGCGCTGCTCAGAGACCTGCTGTCCCAGAAGATCAGCAGTGTGGGTGAGTCCAAAAAACACCATTGACCAGTGCTTTACAGCAGGTGTGTGTGTGTGTGTGTGTGTGTGTGTGTGTGTGTGTGTGTGTGTGTGTGTGTGTGTGTGTGTGTGTGTGTGTGTGTGCGTACTCATGCTAGCGGACTTCAGGACCTATTTCTGTAGGCAGAGTGACGACAGAAGCCTTTCATTCCCCTGAGAGCCTGAGATGGACAGATACTCTTCCTCCATTAGACTGAAAGTTCACCTCCAGATCTCACTAGCCTTATTTCCTCCAGCGCTGTGATGCTCTTATAAAACACACTCTGACTCCAGACACCAGAACCACAGACCAGACATTTAAATACACTGCACAACATGCTTTCTTTACATCGAGTTTTTGATCTTGTTTCTAATCAAAATATCTAAAAGTTATGAATTCAAGAAGCATAATTTTCTAGAAATTATGAAAAAATATTGTTTTGTTTTAGGAATAATACGTCAAAATTCTGTGATTTTTTTCCCCTTAAAACAAGCTAAATAATCTGCTAACGTTGTAGTGAGGTACCATCTGAAATACATTACTCACGGTGTGTTGTTGCATGTTTCAGTTGACAAATCCACTAGAGGGCGCTGTTTACATATTTGCTAATCAGAAATACGTTACTTTCAGTGTTTTGTTATGCATTTCAGATGGCAAATCCACTATAGGGCGCTGTTGCCATATTTTCGAATCAGAAATACATTATTTACGGTGTTTTGTTGTACGTTTTAGATGACAAATCCTCTAGAGGGCGCTGTCTAACTATTTTCGAATCAGAAATACAGAACTTACAGTGTTTTGTTGTACGTTTCAGATGACAAATCCTCTAGAGGGCGCTGTCTACATATTTGCAAATCAGAAATACGTTACTTTCAGTGTTTTGTTGTATGTTTTAGATGACAAATCCACTAGAGGGCGCTGTCTATATATTTGCGTAACAGAAATGCGTTACTTACGGTGTTTTGTTGTAGGTTTTAGATGACAAATCCACTAGAGGTCGCTGTCTATATATTTTTGAATCCGAAATACAGAACTTACGGTGTTTTGTTGTACGTTTTAGATGACAAATCCACAAGAGGGCGCTGTCTACATATTTGCGAATCAGAAATACGTTACTTTCAGTTTTTTGTTGTACGTTTTAGATGACAAATCCACTAGAGGGCGCTGTCTACCTATTTGCAAATCAGAAATACAGAACTTACGGTGTTTTTTTTGTATGTTTTAGATGACAAATCCACTAGAGGGCGCTGTCTACATATTTGTGAATCTGAAATACGTTACTTAGGGTGTGTTTTGTTGTAAATTGGCTGTAGTGTGTGAGTGAGTGTGTGTAAATGAGCGTGTATGGGTGTTTCCCAGTATTGGGTTGCGCCTGGAAGATATTTAGATTTTTCTGACCATATTTTATGCAGTGTGTGGCACTAAAAACACTATAAGAATTGCCTTTGTTCACTTCTTAGCACAGCCTCAGGAACAAACAACACCTTTCCAGAGGTAATTTTAGCATATTAGGATTAATTAAGCTCATAAATGCAGCACTTAGCGAAACGCTCTCCACAAACGACACCAAAGCAGTGAAACATTTAGCAAAAATAGACCACATTTAATCAAATAAATAGAGCAGCTCTCTGGGGGTTGACGCAAATCATAGGATGTACACTTATTTATGTGCGTATGGAGCAGGATTATGGCTTTATTCCTGCTGATGTGTCTCTAACTAATGAGTTCAATAAGACTGCAGAACTGCGCAGGTGCCCTCGGGGGAAATATGAGACAGGCTTTTTTTTTTTTTTTTTGGATTACTCGACGTAAAGCCGTATCAGCCATCTTTGCTGTCCAATCTCATTAATCTGCCTGACAAAAAAATAATAAATAAATAAATCAAAATGTTCTGCTGATGCACGGTTAGTTTGCTTGCTTCGCTCTTAAAGGGGCAGCTCAACCAAAGATAACTGCATTTAATTCAGCCTCAGGCAATCTAATATACAGTAGAGGGCAAACTTATTAATATTTTTCTAATAATTCCTTTAAAAATGATCACGTTATTTACTATAATCTTTGTTTGGCCCATTTTCACTGTGTGGTACGGTACAGTCCACTTTTAGGTATGCTGTGTGTAGTAAAGCCGCCTTTCCTCTGCACACGACATTTGGATTAGGGCTGTAATCGGGCCATAAAAGTAAGACCCGACATGGCCCAACCCGACAAGTACATTCTGACAATTTAGCCTACCCAATTAGACCCGGAGGAAACCCACGAGAATGCAGGGAGAACATGCAAACTCCACACAGAAACGCCAACTGAGCCGAGGTTCGAACCAGCGACCAATGTAGTGAGTGACCTCATCATCTTCCCTGTCAGCTCGCTGTACATTGCTGTTTAGCGCTCTACTGTAATTAGGCTTGGTCCAATAGACGATGCCATCATTCATCGCCGATGGCCAATAGACAACACGATCCATCGCCCCACCCCCGTCACAAACCCGCTCGCGAAAAATACACACTCGTCTACACTAGTACATCTTAGTATTA
>NC_141023.1:67467500-67490000 GCF_052040795.2 Danio rerio
AGGACTTTCCACACCTACAAACATGACGCGGCACAAAATGAAACATGACTGGTTGGTTAACATGTCAGTCATATAACATAGTGGGCGGGGCTTAACCATTTAAAGTGGCCAAAGTTTCCAGACCTTCAGTCTGAGGTCAGCTAAATTTTGGCTTAACCCCCAATGTTTAATTTCATATAATTCTAATATTATATATGCAAGCGAACAGTGTAGTGGATGAATGTAGGGGTGAATGAGTGAAAAAAAAAAGTATAGCTTCCTCCGTTTAAGACGCAATAACAAAAACTGCTACATGAATTGGATATTGAAGCATGTCTAACAGGGGCACACTGATGCAGACACATGGGCAAAGCAGCAGTTCATTGAATATGCGGCTATTTTACCTCAACATCCGCACTGAGAAAAAGGAAATCTGAATGAATTATTCGAGTCATTCCTCGGTTGTGTTTGCAGCGCGAGCATCCGTATGATCTTTCCTGTTGGGTAATGATCAGTCTGCGTTTAATTAACATCGCCAGGCTTACACATTAATTAAAAACCGCTAGACGCTATCACACGCTCTCGGGGATATCCCATAAAGCAGGGCAGAGAGAGTGTGTGTGTGTGTGTGTGTGAGCTACCTGACTCATTTGTGATCAAATAATTACTTCATCGCGTTCACCCAGAGGAAAACATTGACTTATTTATTTATTGTTGCTGTTGTCTTTGATTCCGCTTTGTCATCGCCTTCCCATCTGTGATTGCGTAGTCCTCATTGGTGGATGGAGGACAGGAGCATCTGGTGGAGAAAACACACACGGTTATTGCTCTGCAGACACACAATTCACACACAACACATGGTGGATTATGCGTGTGTGGATTTGCACTCCATGCTTTAGTATAAAATGACTGGATTAAGACGAGATGCATTACTCACATTCACATTTAAACTGTGTAATACATTTACACTACACAAGTGCTCTCTTACTTAGAGTTTCAGTCTTGTTTCTAGTCCAAATATCTAAACATTCTTAAAAAAAGAAGCTTTTTTTTTTGGATAAGCAACAAATATTGTCTTGTTTTCTGACAATATGAGTCAAGGTTAAGCGTAATTTAAGCAAGTGTACTGGGGTTCAGAAGAAAAACAGACAGTGTAAACGGTCAGTGTATTTTTTGGTCATTGGATTTTCATTTTAGAAACAGATATTAAAAAACGAAAAACGAGTCGTTTTTTGATTTTCGTTTTAAATTTAAAAAACGAAAATTGAAATTCAAAGCGTTTTTTGATTTTGGTTTTCGAATTTTAAAACAAAAATTTAAAAAAAGGCTAGTTTTTCTTTTTCATGATGAAAAACAAAAAAACTAAATTAAAAACATTTTTTGATTTTAATTTTTTATTTTGAATAACAAAAATTAAAATGACCAGAAAACAAAAACGAATAAAGACTTGTTTTTTTATATTCTGAAACCAGACAGACTCATTTACGTTTTTAATTTTCTAATATCTGTTTCTAAAATGAAAATCCAATGACCAAAAGATACACTGACCGTAAACACAAACCAACCGAGAAGGGGAACAATCGAACTTGGGTACGGTCCAGGCAATTGAACCAAGCATGAACGCAGCCTAAAACCTGCTTAAGCGTAGACCTGATATGCAGATATTCTGACTCTGATTGGCTGTTGCCATTTTCTTCTCTGGTCTGGACTCCGCCCACTAGTGTTTATTTTCAGCTCTGGGTTCAGCTTCCAGCCTATTGCAGAACAGCTGCTACTGAGGAGGCGGGGATAAAAATAGCAAGGCCTCATCTGATTGGTCAAATTTAAATAAACAACCTTATTCTTTGTCCGATATTTTGCAAGTGATGTTGAGCAGAGTTTCTCACAGTATTTCCTCTAATATTTGTTCTTCTGGAGAAAGTCTTATTTGTTTTATTTCGGCTAGAATGAAAGCAGTTCTTAATTGTTTTAAAGTCATGTTAAGCTCAATATTATTCGCCCCTTCAGCAATATTAGTGTTGGATTGTCTCCAGAACAAACCACTGTTATACAATGACTTGCCTAATTACCCTAACTTTACCCTAATTACCCTAGTGAAGCCTTTACATGTCACTTTAAGCTGAACACTACTGTCTTGGAGAATATCCAGTCTAATATTATGTACATGGCAGACACTATTATAATAGTGCGATATATTTGATGGAGGCCGAATATAAGCGCAATCCCCGTTCACAGCAGGAGTGTGTGTGTTTGATCCGGAGTAAAGCTGGAGGTTTCCTCTTTCCCAGGCTCTGCGTTTATCTCCCGCTCCGCTGAAGATTCCTCCGGCTCTGAAAGCTGTGAGTTTTACCCAGAATCCTCTCCTCTCTGTCGGCACGGGGCCGCCCTCGCCCTCACCTGCGCTTCAAAGCTGCTTTTGATGTGCTGCTGCTTTGAGCCGGATGCTAATCTGTGTGTGTGTGTGTGTGTGTGTGTGTGTGTGTGTGTGTGTGTGTGTGTGTGTGTGTGTGTGTGTGTGTGAGTGACTATTAGTGAGTAAGTGAGTGACATTCACTCATTCCAGCATATATTTTACACAGCGGATGCACTTTCAGCTGCAACCCAGTACTGGGAAACACCCATACACACTCATTCACACACACACACTTGTACACTACAGCCAATTGAGTTCATCAGTTCCCCTATAGCGCATGTGTTTGGACTGAAACCGGAGCACCCGGAGGAAACCCACACCAACACAGGGAGAACATGCCAACTCCACACAGAAACACACACAGACCCAGCCGAGACTCAAACCAGCAATCTTCTTGCTGTGAGGCCACAGTGCTAACCACTGAGCCACTGTGCCCCAGCCCATGTCCTTTGGAAGCTTTATTATTCAGTTTTTACGAGTGTATTCATAGACCAGGTGTCTTTATGATATGTATGAGGCGTCCTCATGTTAATAATGCATGTCAGGTCGATTTATGATCGGAGAAATCGCATTATTAAAGCACAGTGCATGTCAAATCCTGCAGTGGGGGATTTCACAGTCAGTTTTCACTTGGAAAATCCCAACCCAGCCTCATTATAGATATGTACTCCTGTATAGATTTCTAGAGAGCACCAAATACGTCTCAGGAGCTCTTTTTTTTTTTTTTGCAGTTTTTGCGAATCCTCCAGAGGCCGCTGTGTACGCTTTAGCAGATGCGAATTACTCTAGCTAGTGCCATTCATGGCATTCATTATGCTCTTACACTGAAAAAAAGTATTCAAAGATAAATCCTTGGATTTTATATTTAAAAAGTGCATGCAGAACTGTTGCAAACTATTTATTTGTGTTGAATTTAAACAAACAAATTACATTTAATAATGTTTACCTTGATTTGTTTGTTTAAGTTCAACACAAATAAATTGTTTACAAACACTTAACATAAAAAAGTTGAGCTGGAGGTTTCCTCTTTCCCAGGCTCTGCGTTTATCTCCCGCTCCGCTGATATAGTAGGCCTACATGAGAACGTTCTAGTGGCTTATAATAGGCTACCTTCATGGCTTAGTTGACTTATTAATACAGAATACAGGATCGGATTTGGATCAGTACCAGCTGACCGATACCCGATCCAGAAAAAATATGCGGTAGCAAACCGATATCATTCATTCATTCATTTTCTTGTCGGCTTAGTCCCTTTATTAAAAAGGGGTCGCCAGCAAGTTTTTTTACACAGTGGATGCCCTTCCAGCTGCAACCCATCTCTGGGAAACATCCACACACACTACGGACAATTTAGTCTACCCAATTCACCTGTATCGCATGTCTATGGATTGTGGCGGAAAACGGAGGCAGGGAGAACATGCAAACTCCACACAGAAACGCCAACTGAGCCGAGGTTCGAACCAGCGACCCAGCGACCTTCTTGCTGTGAGGCGACAGCACTACCTGCTGCGCCACTGCCTTGCTCCGATATCATTATGTTCTTATATAAATCCTGACTGATTAAACGACATACAATCTCATCCCCTTTACCAAGCCTGTGTTTTGAAAATTAATGCAGAAAAAGAAAAGCCCTTGCCTGATTTTTAACACATTTTTAGATCTTACCATGTTCTCACCCTGTTATTTACTTGTTTATTTTAGAGCAGCATGTAGAACACATTTTATAAGTGGTCAGAAACTTGTAAATAACTCATAAAAGAATAAAGTTATGTTAAAACCAAGCACACCATTGCTTTTCTAGTGAATTTCTCAATGAGTTTAATGTGTCACATGACCCTCTTCCTATTTAAAAAAACAAAAGTTTGATCCAAGATGGCCGACTTCAAAATGGCCACCATGGTCACCACCCATTTTGAAAAGTTTGCCCAAATAATGGTTGGTGATATTGACAACCTGTTTGTGGCACATTAGTTTATGCGAGGGGGCAAACTTTTCAAGATGGGTTGTGACCATGGTGGCCATTTTGAAGTCGGCCATCTTGGATCAAACTTTTGTTTTTTACAATCGGAAGAGGGTCATGTGACACATCAAACTTATTGGGAATTTCACAAGAAAAGCAATGGTGTGCTTAGTTTTAACCTGCGGTACAGGTGAATTGGGTTGGCTAAATTGTCCGTATGTGAGTGTGTGTGTGAATGTGTGTGTGAATGTTTCCCAGATGGGTTGCGGCTGGAAGGGCATCCGCTGCGTAAAAACTTGCTGGAAAAGTTGGCGGTTCATTCCGCTGTGGCGACCCCGGATTAATAAAGGGACTAAGCCGACAAGAAAATGAATGAATGAACAATATATGTTGGTGCTGTATATCATACGACAAAACATAGATATCGTGACGGGCCTACATCAGGTTAAAAAAGGAAAAAAAGAGGAAATAATGAAAAGTAATTTAAATGGTTAAGCGCATTTAAAATAAATATATAAAAAGCCGCTACACTTGCGGCACTATATTGGATCTCATGTTGAAATATTCTGATGTTGTGAAAGAGGCTTAGAATATTTTAGCTTGAAATCCTGTTACGGCAGTTCACATGTCAAACTCCATCAAATACGACAACTGGGGGAGTGTGTGTGTGTGTGTGTGTGTGTGTGTGTGTGTGTGTGTGTGTGTGTGTGTGTGTGTGTGTGTGTGTGTGTGTGTGTAAAACACTCCATGTTTGGGGATTATAGGATGTCAAATCTGACTGCAAGAGATTGTTGATGATGCAAGCAGATCTGCACAACATTAAACCCTGATAATGAGAGACGTTTCAGTTAAAGGCCGAGAGGTCAAAGGTTAGGATGGATGTCAGTTTTTCGCCCACTCAAATGTAAGCAGTCTCATTGGCATAACATTACATTAATTCATTTTCTTGTCGGCTTAGTCCTTTTATTAATCCGGGGTCACCACAGCGGAATGAACCGCCAACTTATCCAGCAAGTTTTTACGCAGCAGATGCCCTTCCAGCTGCAACCCATCTCTGGGAAACATCCACACACACATTCACACACACACTCACATACAGACAATTTAGCCTACCAAATTCACCTGTACCGCATGTGTTTGGACTGTGGGGGAAACCAGAGCACCTGGAGGAAACCCATGCGAACGCAGGGAGAACATGCAAACTCCACACAGAAACGCCAACTGAGCCGAGGCTCAAACCAGCGACCTTCTTGCTGTGAGGCGACAGCACTACCTACTGCGCCACTGCTTCACACATAAACATGAAATATATTTTTTAAATTAAATATTTGGCAGATTATTTTTGCTTGTTTTACGAAAAACAAACTTAATTTTGACTGATTATTTCTGTAACCTCTAAGTACGATAATCATTTTTTGCAGCCTATTTTTGGTTTTCCTGCTCGCCTCAAGTAAAACCCACTAAAATCCACTAAACTCAGCCGGCCGGCCGTGTCTGTGTGTTTTCCAAGTCCTCCGTGCAGAAATCATTCATGCCGGAGCCCCCGAGGAGACTGGAAGAAACCTTCATTACTGCATGCATTTCTGGAAGCCAGCGAGCAGAATCAACATGTCAAAGCGCATTGTCTGCATCATTCCTGACAGCTGTCTCACACAGCTGCACGATTTCTGCACTGATCCAGGGTCTGCTTATCTGATGAATGTGTGTGTGTGCATGTGTGTGTGCTGAAAGTGTTAAGATCTTAGGATCTTTTGGTGCTTGCATGTTTTTCGTCTTGTTTCTTGTCCAAATATCTACAAGTTTTCAAATCATGAAGCATTTTCTAGATGAGCAAAACATTTTGGGCTCTATTTTGACGGTCCATGCGCAAAAGGGAAAGTGCAGGGCACAAACGCTTTCAGGGCGTGTCAGAATCTATATTTGCTCATTTAAGGACGGGAAAATCCGTGTTGAGCTTATTCTCTTAATGAGTTATAGGTGTGTTTTGAGAATAAACCAATTAGAGTCTCATCTCCCATTCCCCTTAAGAGCCAGCTGCGTCACACCAAGAGCGCATTCGCTATTTACAGGACGCAAAGTAAGTCTAAGTGGAAAAACTGAGCATTTCACAAGCAAACAGTTCACAGAAAACAGTTAAACAGAGCATCTACTGCGTGAGAATGAGAGATAGTGGATCACTTTCACTCTTGGATAGGGAAACCTTTACGCACAGACATCAATTAGTCTATAAATAATTAATTTAGTTTAAAACTATTTCTAAATTCAGCTCTAATTTCCAGCAAACGAATAAATGAACAATAATAATGAAGTGTGCTCAAAAACCTGAGTTATATCCTAAAACACATGCTGTGCATCATATGGTCTAAAACCTGACAGGTGGGCAAATCTAAGCTTGTTTTTAATAAAACAAATATAAATGTGGATATATTAAATAATACTGCTAATAATAATAACATTATACAAAAGCAAATTGTTATGAATGAACTGAAAAAGCCTCCCGAGATGAAGAAGACATAAAGGCAGTGGTTTTTCATATTTATGTGGGCTAGAAAATAATATGTTCTGTAATATTTTAATCCTTTATATTTATATTCTATATATATTCTTATTATATCCTATATATATCCTTAATATTTACATTTTTTTATATGTAAAGATATTTGCGTATTGCTCTACATCTTATGTGTAGGCTATTAAGCAGTGTGTAAGCGAGGTGCAACTCTGCGCTGGAGTTTAGACCGGGTTTGTTTTGGTCTATTGAAAAATCTATTATAGATTCTCAAATAGCAACGCGCCAGCGGTCCGCCTCAGAACGCCTTCCTTTCTAGACCAGAACGCCTATGGGCGCACATATGAGCACTAATGCATTTGCTATTTAAACAGCGTAGCGCAAAACAGCAAAACGACGTTTCTAGTATATCTAGTAAGAGCTTGATCAGCTGGTTTAGGTGTGTTTGATTAGGGCTGGAGCTAAACTCAGGACACCGGCCCTCCAGGACCAAGTGTGGACACCTCTGCTATAACCTAACCTAAAGAAAGTTACATCTGAAAGCCAAAAAACCTGGCTAAACTATTAAAAAGACATACCAATCGAGGAATTTGTTTTCATTTTTACTTATGACCAAATTATTTCAAATTATTGTAGATGGTATAGTCTGAAAATATCCATGCAACGGCAAAAAGAGTCATGCTAACCCTGACAGCTTACCATGTATACACACTTGCTTTCACTTCTCTAATTTGAAAGTGACTAACGGCATGACAGATTTAACTCATTCACTTTCTCTTAGCTCATTCCCTGAATTATTTGGGTCTGCCACAGCGAAATGAACCGCCAACTGCTCTGTTATGTGTTTTATGCAACAGATGCTCTTACGAACTCTGAAAGTCCAGTAACTTATGAACCCGTAGTGCTGGAAAATGCTATAGCATCTCTATTATTGGTATGGGTGGTCCCATTAACACATTTGGTTGATTATATAAGTTGCATTGCAACTACACGCCATCTGATTCTCCAAACCCAGGCTCATTCTAAAACATGTACCCCTGTATACATTTCTGGAGTGCACCAAACACATCCCAGGTCTTCGTGAGTCCACCAGAGGGCGCTGTGTACGCTTTTAAGATCTCAAATTTCTCTCGCGAGTGCCATTCATGCCTGCTGTTCTCACATAAATCCACCAGAGGCCGCTGTCGACTGACTGACTAACCGACCGATACCACCACTCACCCCCTTCCCTAAACCAAACCGACAGTGTTTTCAAGAGCAATCCAGAAAAAAAAAGTCCTCACTGCAGCCTGATTTTTACCACATTTTCAGATTATACCACATTACCACTCTGTTATTTACTTGTTTATTTACATGTTTGCATTTTGTTTTTGTTTTACCCGCTTTCTGGAACCGTTCTACGCCAGACTCGAACTTTGTCGTTGTGGTCAACTCCTCTCTGCATCTCAAATCCACTGACGTACACTACGAGACACTGGATAAACTGGTAATAGCGGGAAAGCTGTCCGAAATGCAGCCATACATTCTTCTGGCTACATAATTTGCGATCTCCAGAGATGTATACAGGGGTACATTTTCAGAATGAGCCTATGAACTGAAAGGTTAGAGTTTAGGGTTAGTGTAAGCTGACGTGTACTCGAAGTTGGTTGTGCTAATATTCTAATGAGAAATAGTTGGCATGTAGTTGCATTGCAACTAATAGTCAACAAAATGTGCAAAAGGAACCATCAAAATCAAGTGATACTATATAGAGGACAATACAGACTTCTAATTCTAATATACTTAATAAATGTGTTCTTATGCTGCCTCAAACAGGATTCATACTAGTGGCAAACAGCATGGGAAGCTAAAGAATGCAATAACATCAGTTCCTAGAACTTGTTTCTTGTACTTGGGCCTGAGGGAGTGATGTTTACCTGAAAACATTTACCGGTTTCATTTACTCCAGAATACTCAAACCTTCTGTGTTGTGACCTGGTCTATTATAACTTGCCCCAATGACCCACATAGCAAACGCACTTGGCCCAAATGTGGCCTCATTATGACACTGCTGGCGTGTTGCCGGCTCTGGCATGCATAATGTCAGCAGAATGTGTGCCATGCATGGCAACGATGGCACTGCATGCATGACGGCAAACCACATTTGGGCCAGTTGTGGATGGGAGGTGTGTGGCCCAGATCAGTGTAGCGATTGTTCACATTGAAACGGCTGGGTTATGGGTCAGTTTTTGGGGTTTCTGGTTAAATGGTGGTGTTAATATGGTTAACTTATAGCTTCACCAATATAATCTGTACCAATAATAAACCTGTTTTGGCCCAGTTTAGGGCTAGTTAAATGTAAAAAATTGGCTGAGATTTGGGTCGGTTATGGCCCATGTGTGGCCCTTATCTTTAATCCAGTTATGGGCCACTTCAGGACCGTCATTCTTTGCGGTACTTGGGCCGAGGGAAAAGTTATTGTGTGGCCCGGAGCTGGGCAAAAAAACATTTGCTATGTGGGAAACTGGTCCATTATAACCTGTATAATTCCATTGGGGGCGAGGCAGTGGCGCAGTAGGTAGTGCTTTCGCCTCACAGCAAGAAGGTCTCTGGGTCGCTGGTTCTAACCTCGGCTCAGTTGGCATTTCTGTGTGGAGTTTGCATGTTCTCCCTGCCTTCGCGTGGGTTTCCTCCGGGTGCTCAGGTTTCCCCCACAGTCCAAACACATGCAGTACAGGTGAATTGGGTAGGCTAAATTGTCCATAGTGTATGTGTGTGTGTGTGTGAATGTGTGTGTGGATGTTTCCCAGAGATGTCTTGCAGCTGGAAGGGCATCCGCTGCTGGATAAGTTGGCAGTTCATTCCGCTGTGGCGACCCCGGATTAATAAAGGGACTAAGCTGACAAGAAAATGAATGAATGAATAATTCCTTCGGCATCAGCAAAAACAGTATGGGAGACTTTAAACCCTGTAGAATCAGTTGCTTGAATGCATGTTAAGGTCAAGGGCGTAATGTTTTGGATTTTTTTTTACCAAATCCCAATGGTTACTCTCATCTGAGTCAATATCCTCAATGAATTTGGTCGTATGTTGCTCCGCATGAGATTCTTACCAGTGGTGAACAGCATGGGAAAGCTAAAGAATGCAATCTCTAACGTGAGTTCCTAGAACTTGTCTCTTGTACTTGAGCCTGAGGGAGTGATGTTTACCTGAAAAACTCTTACAGGTTTCACTTCATTCTCTACTGCGTTATGGCCCCAGTACACTGGCCCACAACTAGTGTGACTCCAGTGGGATCAGCATGAAACAGTATGACAGACTTTAGTTGCTAGAATGCTTATCGAGGGCTGGGAATTGATGCTAGCTCACTCCCATTTGGCACCAATCAAACTGGTTCTACTTGCAATACAACAATTGGGACTTGCATAAACTCCCACTGAAGACGGGTAAACTAATAAGAATGCTATTGAAAAGGCTCCAAAGTTAGTCTCTATATGCCTCTTAAGGCAACGTTTTTCCTAGCTGGAGAGACCTACTTGAAGTTAATTTGTAGAAATCATTCGACCATTGACTCATGAAGGAAAATGCATGAAGTGCCATTGAAGACAGGTATGCTAACAAGAATGCTGTTGAAAAGTCTCTAAAGTTAGTCCTTGGGTTTACTTGGAAAGTTGGCCATAGCTAAAAAGACCTTCACATGTAGATCCCACCACCCACTTAGCCAACGGACTTGGCCCAAATGTGGCCTCATCATGGCACTGCTGGCATTTTAACGGCACTGGCATGCATAATGTCAGCCAAATGGGGGTCATGCATGGCAATGATGGCACTGCATGCCTGAAGGCAAACTACATTTGGGACTGATGTGGATGGGGGGTGAGGCCCAAATCAGTGTAGCCATTTTGTTCACATTGTTTAGGTAACATTAGGCTGGGTTATGGCTCAGTTTTTGGGGTTTCTGGTTAAAGGGTGGTATTGATATGGATAACTTGAGAATGGGTACCAATAATAAACTTGTTTTGGCCCAGTTCAGGGCCAGTTAAGAGTAATAAATTGTCTGAGATTTAGGCTGCTTATGGCCCATGTGTGGCCCTTGTCTTAAATCCAGTTATGGGCCACTTCAGGACTGTCATTCTTTGCGGTAATTGAGCCGAGGGAAATCAATAAACAGTTTAGGAAATATGTTCAACAACATCTGGCCAATGAGAGATGAGAATTTTGTCAGATGACTGCATTTTGGTTCGTTTCAACTTGTTCGGACTAAAGCCAGCAGTGTGGTGTGAAAACGACCCAAAGACGGCAGAAGATGCAACAATGCATTATTTATTACCCTTGGTCCGGACCAAATGAAGCGAACTACAGATGTGAAAGCACCCTCAGTGAAGATTTCAAGGCTTCCTCATGGCGACGGTAAAGATTTCCAGTTCTAGCATACCCGATGAATTTGGCCTTATGTTGCCACAAATGAGATTCTTATTAGTGACAAACAGTTCGTCCTTGCTAAAAAATACTAATAATAATAATAATTCCTTACATTTATATAGCGCTTTTCTGGGCACTCAATGCGCTTTACACACAATGGAGGGGGATCTCCTCATTGAAAAAAGGCCATCACATGTAGATCCCACTATGAAATCTGGAGTTGTAGGAATGATTGTACCAGCACCAAATCTCTTTTTAAAGTTTATTTTTGCACTGAATCCCAAGAGTTTAACTCTCATTTGAGTCAATAAAGACTTCTAGGCTTCCTCATGTGGACGGTAAAGACTTCTAGCTCTAATATAACCAATGAATTTGGCTTTATGTTGACACAAATGGGATTCTTACTAGTGACAAACAGTTCGCCATATCTAAAAAGACCTTCACATGTAGATCCCACTATGAAATCTTGATTTCTAGAAGTGATTCTACCACCATGGACTGCACCAAATCTCTTTTTGAAGTTTGTTTTTGCACTGAATCCCAAGAGTTTAACTCTCATGTGAGTCAATAAAGACTTCTAGACTACCTCATGTGGACGATTAGGACCTCTAGTTCTAGTATACCCAATGAATGCCACCGTGAAATCTTGATTTGTAGGAATGATGGATCATTGCAGCATGAAGGAAAGAAGTTAAGTGCACATTCCTAGAAAGGCACCTTTGTCTTTGTTTCTCATGAATGGAACAAAGGACATTGTAAAAGTGGGTGGTCGGTGTTACACTCTATTGCTCGGTGGCTCAGTTTAGCAGTGACAAAGGGGAAATATGATGCTCGCTCTGTGTAATTCTGTGAACACTAGCTCTTGTTCTTTGGGTTATCATCCTTAAAAAACAACCAGGGAACAATTTATCTCCCTGATATTATGTTGTTGTGCAGCCGGAAGCTAACCAGCGGAGCTATCAAACAGCAGAGAGTCCGATTTCACAGACGATTGTCCTGTTAGAGAGTCTGTGAGTTACTGCCAGGAAGCTAGTCACTCACGTTTTCTTCTTCTTCTTCTTCTTCTGTAGTCACACATTATGGAGCAATCTGTTTTTTGCTTGTGTGTGTGATGCAATAACACGAGGGGAGGAAACGCTGGGTTATTTTCTCACTTCCTCCCTCTGACTGTGTGTGACTTCTGCATGTTTGGTGAGGCTGGCGTTCTCGTGAGATGCCGAGATCGTCTGGAAAGCAGATGGCTGGAATGTTTGTCACATGTTGTGTTGTTCGGATTCCTCCCTCATCAGTCATGCTCTACATGCTGCGTGTAATGCTGGGAAACACGTCTGGATGTGGAGCTGAGAGGTTCCTGCGTGACAGTCTCTGCATTGTGCTTTAGTTTCAGTTTGGTGTGTTGGTGAACGTGACCCTGTGCCCACCCTCAGCTCTCATTCCCCTCTTTTGTGATTGCATCTGTCAGATGGCAGGAAGTCAAAACACTCTCAGATAGTGTTCTGTCTCTCTCTCTGTCTCTCTCTCTCTGTCTCTGTCTCTCTCTCTCTCGTGAGCATGTGTTCACTGCTGTTTCTTCCTCTCAGCTCTTCTTCTTTTTCTCCTCTAGTCTGACTCACTCTGTCCTCGTCTTCCTCCGTGTCCTCTAGCCTCTGTCTTCTCTCACTTTGGCCTGTCTTTGGTTTCTCTTTATACCTGCCTGCATTTCCACATTAGTTCATCACACTTCCTGTCTCTTTTTTCCTCCTTCTCCACCTGTCTGTCTACTTCCTCTTTCTCCACCTGTCTGTCTACTTCCTCTTTCTCCACCTGTCTGTCTACTTCCTCTTTCTCCACCTGTCTGTCTACTTCCTCTTTCTCCACCTGTCTGTCTACTTCCTCATTCTCCACCCGTTCGTCTACTTCCTCTTTCTCCACCTGTCTGTCTACTTCCTCATTCTCCACCCGTTCTTCTACTTCCTCTTTCTCCACCTGTCTGTCTACTTCCTCATTCTCCACCTGTCTGTCTACTTCCTCATTCTCCACCCGTTCGTCTACTTCCTCTTTCTCCACCTGTCTGTCTACTTCCTCATTCTCCACCTGTCTGTCTACTTCCTCTTTCTCCACCTGTCTGTCTACTTCCTCATTCTCCACCTGTCTGTCTACTTCCTCTTTCTCCACATGTCTGTCTACTTCCTCTTTCTCCACCTGTCTGTCTACTTCCTCTTTCTCCACCTGTCTGTCTACTTCCTCATTCTCCACCTGTCTGTCTACTTCCTCTTTGTCCACCTGTCTGTCTACTTCCTCATTCTCCACCTGTCTGTCTACTTCCTCTTTCTCCACATGTCTGTCTACATCCTCATTCTCTACCTGTCTGTCTACTTCCTCTTTCTCCACCTTTTTGTTTACTTCCTCCTTCTCCATCTGTCTTTATACTTCCTTCTTCTCCACCCGTCTGTCTACTTCCTCATTCTCCACCTCGTCGTCTACTTCCTCCTTCGCCACCTGTCTGTCTCTCACCATCATATTCAACTAGTTTCTCTCGTTCTCCCATGTTTATCCATCTCTCTTTTGTTCTTTCTCTCTACTGTTTTTTTCTACCTCATATCTCCGCTTGCGCTCTCTCTCTCTCTCTCTCTCTCTCTCTCTCTCTCCTCAGATCAGCTGAATTGTGTGTGTCAGGGAAATGTGTGTCAGGATTAGGGAGTAAAACAGTAAGACCTCCACGATGAGAGCGGCTACACAAGCACTGCAGCACTTCTCCATCTGCACCGTCAGCCATCAAACACACTTTACACATGCCTCAGACGAGGTCTTCAAAGTTTTCCAGCGCATTTGTCAGACGTTTACAGCCTCCACCCTGCTCCATCTGTGATGCTGATGGATGTCTGAGAAAGCAGATGGTGCGCTGTGTATTATAGCTGCATTAAGACAGATCTGTCCATCCTCCCTCATCACAGCAGACGCCAGTCAAACTCGCCTTATTAATCATCCGAAAGATTACTGCGCTTCAGAAATCCCTTTCCATCTCACTTGCTTTGCTTGTTCTGGGTGTTTTCCACCCTGTTCATCTACTGTGGTTGACTCCAGAACGTCTATCGTTTCCATTTATAAATGCCATTCTTGGTTTATTTATTTAAACTGTTAACGGAAGGCGGCATGGTGGCTTTGGGGTTAGCAATGTGGTCTCACAGCTTGAAGGATGCTGGTTTGAGTCTCAGCTGGGTCCGTTGGTGTTTCTGTGTGGAGTTTGCATGTTCTCCCCGTGTTGGCGTGGGTTTCCTCTGGGTGCTCCGGTTTCAGCCCAAACACATGCACTATAGGGGAACTGATCAACTAAATTGGTCGTAGTGTATGAGTGTGTGTGTGAATGCGTGTGAACTGCCAACTATTCCAGCATATGCTTTATGCAGCGGATGCCCTTCCACCTGCAATCCAGTACTGGAAAACACAGATACATACTAATTTAACTGCATGTAAAGGAAGACAAAAATTGACATTATTAAGGTTCATACACACCGAGACGTTTTTCATTTGCGTTTATCGTCAGTGTTTTTTTAGACGTTTTTCCAGATTCAAACCCAAGCGATTTTCACTGGCGTCAAACAGAAGCAGGGCTTAATTTGTGTCGGAACACATCGGATCCGGCACCTCAGAAATCTGATCCGGCACCTCATTTTACCGATCCCCTTTCCCCCTGCAGCGGCTGTTCACTTTCATTTTCATCCGCAACTCCCCAACCCTCTTCACTTTCAGCAACAACCATCCCCCGCACCCCAATACTCCTCCGCTATCCAACAGCCCGATATTTTGCGGATTAGTGTGCACGATCACATTGGTGCCCTTTATTTAGTCACGAGGCGTTAAACGTCGTCGTTAAACGAGCAAAACGCACCCCGGTGTGCACAGCCCTTTATTCATTATTTTAGCGAATGCAAAGCTAGCTTTTGTGCTTCATTTTGTCTTGTTTTTAGTCCAAATATCTGAAAACTCCTAAATCAAGAAGCATTTTTAAGACTGACAAAACTTATTGTGTTGTTTTCGGAAATAATGGCTGCGTCCGAAACTGCATACTTCCATACTATACAGTACGCTAAAATCAGTATGTGAGCCGAGTAGTATGTCCGAATTCATAGAATTCGAAAAACAGTATGCGAGAAGAAGTACTCGGATGACTTTCTACTTCCGGCGAGATTCTGGAGTGCGCATCTTACTAAACCGTTCGGGACTTCATAATACTGCGATCGCTGAATTTTGAGCAAAATGACACACATTTTTGTGCAGTCGTGTATACAGTAAAAATAGTTTCTGTATTTTTAGTGTTTTGTGTTTATTTGTAGTGGTGAATTGCATTATAGGATGTTGATCAGAAAATCAGAAAATAATCATTCAATTAGGAAATTAAACCCTTGCACTTAAATGTTGACTTTATCAACTATATAGAAAATGAAATGGTGACTTTTGGGTTTCAAACAAAACTGGACCACACTGTCTGCTCTGTCCACTTCTGATTCAACTCTACAGTTTAACAAAGTGACTTTTACTGACATTTTAGTCGTTTGAAATACAATATATAGTGAAATAAATCAGTAAAATAGCAGAAGATGTGCAGCAGTTTATTAGAAAGTGTTTGTAGTGTAATATACAGCACCAACACACACAATATACCCCTAATACACATGACAATAAAGTCACTTTTTACAAACCTTTCCAAGATAAAAGTTGCTGGAAGAACGATCACGATCTCATAATGCAACTCAAATAAGCAGAAATAAATAAAAACACGAGTCACAAAATACTGAAAACTGCTCATTTAGGGGTATTTTTGTACAGCCGGGTCAACGAGGTGAAGTCTAGCATTGTTTTCTGCTCGCCTCCTCCTCTCTGCTTTTCCCAGGATGATCTCAGTGTCATGTTTACACTTTGTTTTTGGTCATATCTTTATATTTTCACCTCCTCTGGAATGAGACGTGATGAAAAGGAGGCTCATTTCCTGGCGCTCATCCGCCCTGAACTCGTTGGCAATTCAGGAAGGCATTTCAAGAATGGGCTGTTCCTCCTTCAGGAGCAGAAAACGGGAACGAGGGAATAATACAACCTTAAGGGGTTCTGTTTTCTGTGGATCGGTCTGTATTCGTGACTCTACACACCGTCTCCATACATGCTGAGTGCAATGTAATAACTTCATGCAGTGTAGAAAATATTTTCTCACTGATGTTTTTAGTACTTTTCTAACAGCCGAGTAGTACGTTTAAATTTAAATGCAGCACCTACTGAGTAGTAGGCGGTTTCATACGCAGCCAATGAGTCAAAATTAAGTAAGTTTCACCTTAAAACAGGGATGTCCAAACTCCAGTGTCCTGCAGAGTTTAGCTCGAACCCTAATCAAACACACCTGAACCAGCCAATCAAGCTCTTACTAGATAGACTAGAAACTGTCTGGCAGGTGTGTTGAGGCAAGTTGGAGCTAAACTCAGTAGGACATCGGCCTTCCAGGAGCGATTTTGGACAACCCTGGCTTAAAACAAGCTAAGTGATCTACCAGGATAAGCCAAATAATATTACTTCAAAGAGAAAACACAATCATTTTGGTTAGTAACCCTTAAGACAAAGACTTAACAACAGTGTGTTTCTGTGGGCTTTAAACTAAATGCTGTGGGTTTGAAACGCTGCGTCTGTGGCACGCTGCTCATTACCACAGAAAGCTATCTGGACTCTCAGTCTGTACACACAAAAGAAAACACATGTTGACAGGAATACAGTGGCGGCATATGTAGACATGTTGTGCGCTGACCCGCATACCGCCACGGTACATGACTGAAAACACATTCTCTGTTTGCTGGAATCTTCAGATCACAGATGTTGATAGCGAGACTTTTAAATGCTGAACACTGCCTGCGTTATGTGTAGGGCACAAACATACACTCTGTACACTGCAGAAAATGCTGCTCCCTGCTGAAAAATCCAGCTTAAACCAGACTAGGCTGGTTGGCTGGTTTTAGCTGGTCGACCAGGCTGGTTTTAGAGGGGTTTTGGCCACTTCCAGGCTGGTTTCCAGGCATTTCCAGCCTGGTCTTAGCTGGTCAGGCTGGGAGATGACCAGCTAAAAGCAGCTTGACCAGCCTAGCCAGGCTAGGAGTCCAGCCAAAACCAGCTATATCCAGCTTAAACCAGGCTGGTCAAGCTGGTTTTAGCTGGATTAAGCTGGTCATTTTCCAGCTTGACCAGCTAAGACCAAGCTGGAAATGCCTGGAAACCAGCCTGGCAATAGCCAAAACCCCTCTAAAACCAGCCTGGTCAACCAGCTAAAACCAGCCAACCAGCCTAGGCTGGTTTAAGCTGGATTTTTCAGCAGAGTTAGAGCTTGTTTCTAGTCCAAAAATGTAATAACTCTTAAATCAAGAAGCGTTAATTAAATATTGCCTTGTTTTCAGAAATAATGAGTCAAAATTAAGTTAACTTTACCTTAAAACAAGCAAAATAACCTGACAACGGGGAAAGCAGAATGGTATAAGGTCAAAAGGGAAAACAATATTATTTTTCTGACCCCATTAGCGGATTATTTCGCTTGTTTTGAGGTAAAACTTACTTCATTTTGGTTCATTATTTCTTAAAATAAGACTATATGTGTTAATTGTCTAGAAAATGCTTCTTAATTTAAGAGTTTTAGACATTTGGACTAGAAACAAGACAAAACTCTTAGTAGGAAGGCATTCTTTTGCTGTGTATTTTAATGCATTTCATTTAGGTAGTAAAACGCTCAGCAGTCATTCCTTTGTGCATGCATCATGACTACAGGATAGATTAACACTCTTATTTCTGCATCATTTTATGCAGTTTAATCAGCCTACATAACTCATAAGTTGCTCCAGTAGCCTGAATGTCTGTTTATGAATAGCTAGTTTTGTTTATATTTCATTATAAGACCTGGATCTTGACAATTTTTATTACTGAATAGTTTTGACTTTCATTGACATTGTTTAATCAATGCTCTGCATGTCTAATTAAAAAAAAAGATCTACTTGCACAACAGTATGTACCTGTGCTAGTCTTTAAGATATTATGAAATAGTTTAGTTTAAACATCCAGCACGAATCGCAGCTCTTCAGAATCAGGGTTAAAGTCAGTCTGGCGGAGTACTGTCCTATGGAGTCAGATCAGTCTCAGAACTGATACAATTACAAAATAAAAGTCAAAGAGTTGACATGTACACAATACAAATCAAGTGTCAATTCAAACACCATTCATAAATACATAATACAATATCTGAACTCACAAATAATATAATCAAATGGGCCTGAATAATTGATTTTTATGAATTTGATTTGTGTATTTATGATAGAAAATTAAATCCGCAAAAGTTTTTTTTTAATATCCATGAAAACAAATCTCATATACTAAGCTATGAAATCTGTACTTACAGTATATTGTATATATGATATAGCTGAACTAATCTATAGATTGTTTTTAATTGTGTGTAACTCATTATTTTTATTTTTTTGTTTATCTCCCCTGCTGAAAAATCCAGCTTAAACCAGCCTAGGCTGGTTGGCTGGTTTTAGCTGGTCGACCAGCCTGGTTTTAGAGAGGTTTTGGCCACTTCCAGGCTGGTTTCCAGGCATTTCCAGGCTGGTCTTCGCTGGTCAGGCTGGGAAGTGACCAGCTAAAACCATCTAAAACCAGCTTGACCATCCTGGTTTAAGCAGGACATAGCTGGTTTTGGCTGGGCTTCCAGCCTGGCTAGGCTGGTCAAATTGGTTTTAGCTGGTCATTTCCCAGCCTGTCTAGCTAAAACCAGCCTGGAAATGGCCAAAACCCCTCTAAAACCAGCGAACCATCCTAGGCTGGTTTAAGCTGGATTTTTCAGCAAGGTCCAGATCGCTGGAAAACATTCACATTCCCATAGAACTACAAATCGGCCTGTATATGAACTATAAGGTCCAGTCATGCACCACACACTCACACCCGTTCCGGTTTCCCACTGATTGCTAACACACACACAGCTGAAGCTGTTCAGAACTGATTACATGGACTTTAAAAGCAGCACACACCAGTTGCTGAGTCTTGTTTTTCTGTCAACATTACGATGCGTTTTGTTTGCCTTGCTGTGTACCGATCTTTGTTTGTTTGCTTGTTTACGTTGCCTGCTGCCTGCCTGTTTTGACTATTTGTTATTCCACCACGACTCTGGATTCCCTGTGTACATCTGTCTGTCCATGTGTTGACCGTTGCTTGCCTGACCACCTCTTCATGTCAAACCTGCTTTTCAATCCCCACGACCTTTGTCAGTGTCAGCATGAATATTGTTTTACTTTTAAAAGGTAGTATTGTCCCCTAAAGGTGTCGTATCAAGAGCTCATATTTCTTGGAATCAGTAAGACTCATTTTTACACAACAAACAGCGTCTGCTAAACAAACAACACTCCTAAACATTCATTCCACAGCCACAGAGTAAAAACCCTCTGAATCAACATCAGCTCTATTCTGAATCCTGTGCCGGTGATAAACGAGGCTTTAATGAGCGTCAGGCTGTTTTAATCACCACAGTGACGCTTGTCTTGCGGTGAGGTGTATTCTTAGCTTCGCTATGCTGTTGAATTCTGGGATAGAGTCTATAATTGAACACTGTATGACGCCACGCTGTCAATTCAGTTCAGTTGAGGTTTATTTGTGAAGCGCTTTTCACAATGATAACCATTCCAATGCTGCTTCCCTAAAGTTCACATTATACACTCACCGGCCACTTTATTAGGTACAGTCGTCCAACTGCTTGTTAACACAAATTTCTGATCAGCCAATCACATGGCAGCACACTCAATGCATTTAGGCATGGTCAAGACGATCTGCTGCAGTTCAAAGCGAGCATCAGAATCGGGAAGAAAGGGGATTTAAAGGGATAGAGGCGACCTAGGCGGCAGAATGGTGAGGGCTGCGCCCGTGACAACCCCCAAGCAAGGGAAGCAGATCATTATCCAGGAAGTTATCAACCTTTACTGGTTGTTCTTATTTTCCTTGGTTCGCATCAGTGCGGAAAATCCAGCTTAAACCAGCCAGTTAAACCAGCCAGATGATCCCTAACACTGCGTTGCATGAATGTCTGGCGAATACCGAGCTGATTTAGCTGTCTTTCAAAGATTTTAGTACTGACAAGTTGTTATTGTCACAAGACCTAATACAGTATTCTATACGACTTCATCACAAGGCTTACCACAGTTTCTCTGCCCACTGAGGAAGCCCGCGACTCCTGCTGCGGGACGGAAGTTTGACGTTCGGTTCTCCTTTGTCCCCTGTTCCTCTTACTGTACCAATGCAGCAGCTGCTTCACGTAAAAGCTGACTAACAGTTTCTGCCATTTTACCTCTGTTATACTGTATTTACACTAGTAACTCACGCTGTCCCATCCATCAAAACCTTGCTTCTGCTCTCTGGCTCTGTGTGAAAGCACTCGACGTCACTTGAATACGCCCCTCCCACTGATTAGCATAGGCTTTGCATACAGCTTTAAGTTGAAAATGAAATCGAAAATGAAAAAGCGTTAATAAAAGGAAAGCTTAAATTTACATTTTCATTTGAATTGTGTCTCTGTTATAGCGTGAACATTAATAACACGCTGTGTAAAAATTGTGTTTGCATTTTATTTTTCAGTTTGGCTTTTTTATTTTAATATTGGCAGTCTTGACACGGAAATGCAGTGAAAATTAAATGTTTAATCGGCAACTTCATTTTAATTATCAATTTGACAGGGACGATGTGTTGTCAAAGTGAAAATAAAAATTAAATAATTTCATTTCGTTTTCAATTTTGGCTGATTTTTTGCGAACAGTGTTTTAAAATGACATTGTTCATCTGATTTTCATTTTCATTTCCAATGTTTATTTGATTTAATTAAAATTGGCAGGATTCACCTTCTATACAAACACACCCTAAGTGATGTATTTCAGACTTGCAAAAACATAGACAGCACCCTCTAGTGGATCTAAAGCATACAAAATGTACCCTTAGTAACGTATTTCACATTTTCAAAACTGTAAACAGCGCCATCTAGTAGATTTGCCATCAGAAATGTGCAACAAACACACCCTAAGTGATGTATTTCAGACTTGCATTAACGTAGACAGCACCCTCTAGTGGATTTGCCATCTGAACATACAAAACATATCTTAGGTGACGTATTTCAGTTCGCAAGAATGTAAACAGCGCCATCTAGTGGATTTGTCATCCAAAACACTCAATAAAAACACCCTTAATGAAGTTTTTGATTTGCAGTATTATAGACAGCTCCTAGGTAAAGCCTAAGTAACGTATTTCAGATTCACAAAAATATAAACATCGCCCTCTAGTGGATTTGCCATGTAATGTTCATCGTACATCCCTCTGTAAATATTACCTATATATTAGTGTTTTTCTATAATTGCGCTTTATGACTTATCTCTATCTTGCTGCTATTGCACTGCTGGTTAGACTTGAACTTCATTTCCTTGCCTTGCACTTGTACATGTTTAACGACAATAAAGTTGAATCTAATCTAATAATCAGAAGTGTAAATGTAACCAGAGCTGCATATTTTATGTAAATGAGGCGCGAATATCCAGCGAGCCTGTGTTTTTATTTCCATAATGTTCCTGTGAACGTAGCAGGTAGATTTTCTGTGTATTTTGCACAGTGAGAGCAGTAGCCTAATATATACAGCACAGACAGTTTGAGACATGTCTCTCTCTCTCTCTCTCTCTCTCTCTTTGGTATTTCGTCAGCACCGGTGAATTGCATGCTCCTGGCAACAAGCGACACCTTTAAATTGGAAGTGTGATGGAAGCGTGGCTCTGTAGTGTTTTCTCATTTAACCAAAAATGCTTGCGAGATGAGAATGTAAAGTCAGCCCTCAGGTGGAGGAGCGGGCTGTTATTTTAACACTCATTCTCAGTCCGATCCTGCAGTTTCACCAGGTTTACCATCAATTCCTGAGCTAGAGATGTACATTTCAATAGCACTTTAGTTAAGGTCACAATTCACGTTATTAACAAACCATTAACTAACACTTCTGGCTTAATAAACTAGTAATTAGCTGTTTATTAATAGTTAGTAAGGTAATAGTTGGGTTTAGGTATTAGGGATGCAGACTACATCATATTTATAAGTACTAATGAACAGTTTATATCTTAATAACAGGCAGGTGATTAAGCCGGTAGTAAACAGCATGAATAGTTACATAAACTAAAGTGTTACCAAAACTTCATATCAGAATTATAGTCACCAAATGTATCACAG
>NC_141023.1:67495000-67510000 GCF_052040795.2 Danio rerio
GAAGTCGCCGGTGTGGAAGCATTTTGGATTTCCAGCGAGTTATGTTGACAACGTTCGTGTTGTCAACAAAAAAAAAAACACAGTTTGCAAGCTCTGCAATGTATTAAGGCAAGGCAAGTTTATTTATTTAGCACATTTCATACACAGTGGCAATTCAAAGTGCTTTACAAAAACAAGAATAAAAGAAACAAGTAAAATAAAAATAAAAACAAATAATAAAAATGAGTTAAAAAAACACAAAAACAGGTAAAATGTGATAAAAGAATGAATAAGAAGAGAAAAACATAATAGTGCATAATATTAGGGTTGGGCCGATACAACACCGGCATCGCGATCCTCCGCCCCGCCCTCGTCGCAAATCCGCTCGCGAAAAGTACACACTCAGGCCCTGTTTACATTCATAGGTCGTAGTTTTTAAACGGCATTTTATAACGATCCACATCCACACTGGCGTTTAGCATTTCTGAGCAGCCCTCCTTCCTCACTACCACTGAAAACACACATCACGTGACCACACACACACACACACAGGCAGGCACACACATTGTCAAGCGCTCGAGGCAGTCAGCGGGTCAGTAGACTGCTTCAGTCTTTCACTTTTCACTTGTCGGCTTAGTCCCTTTATTAATCCGGGGTCGCCACAGCGGAATGAACCGCCAACTTATCCAGCAAGTTTTTACACAGCGGATGCCCTTCCAGCCGCAACCCATCGCTGGGAAACATCCACACACACATTCACACACACTCATACACTACAGACAATTTAGCCTACCCAATTTACCTGTACCACATGTGTTTGGACTGTGGGGGAAACCGGAGCACCCGGAGGAAACCCACGGGAAGGCAGGGAGAACATGCAAACTCCACACAGAAACACCAACTGAGCCGAGGTTCGAACCAGCAACCCTTCTTGCTGTGAGGCGACAGCACTACCTACTGCGCCACTGCCTCGCCCACTTTCACATACTGTTGGCTGGTTCCTGTTGGTTGTGCACCTTTTTTACCGACGCCATTATAACGACACAGATCACTGCCTATTCAAGAGTCCCGCGGAAAAAGTGATTGACAGGTGTTAATTATGTCTGTAACTTATCTTTATTCATTTACTGTATTTTTTTATGATTTTGTTTAATTTTCTTTTTTAAATCGAAAATCGAATCGAACCGTGACTTTAGAATCGAAAATGTAATCGAATTTATTATCATCTAGAAAATGCTTGCTGATTTAAGAATGTTTAGATATTTGCACTAAACAAGACAAAAACTCTATTTTTACAACTAAAACACTGACTTGTGCAAACCAGTTGGAGAAAAGAAAACAAGGAGCAGGTGGGCGTAATCGGTTAACCAAATGTGTAACCATGGCAACATATGGCTGGTTATATTCACACACTGCTGTGCTTAAACCTGTTATTAAAGTGATTTTTGCTTAATAGGTGCTCTTTAAAGTGCTGTCAAAATTCAGAGAAGTCATGTTAAATACAGTAGTAAACACTGAGCCTGAATCTCCACCCATCAGGAAACGCTGGAGAAAAATGTCAATCATATTCTGCCGGGAAAAGCTTTAGCATGGCAGGAGACTGAGACATTAAATCAATGTGCTGTAATCTTCTCAGGGCGCCCTATAGGGCAACTCTAATTAAAAATCACAATGACCCTTAATTCTCTTAACCCTGGAATATAATTACTGCAGTCATTTCCACACTCCTTCTAATTATCGTGTGTCTCTTAATGTATGTTAAGGCTGTGAAGCAAAACGTTTGCGACCTGACGTGTCGGTAGAAACATTCGTCTGTCACTACAGGATTCACTCTGTGCAAAATGATTCACTAGTTATTATGAAGCCAGATCAGTCT
This sequence comes from Danio rerio, assembly GCF_052040795.2. NCBI lineage: Eukaryota > Metazoa > Chordata > Actinopteri > Cypriniformes > Danionidae > Danio > Danio rerio. Next base: position 67,496,856 of record NC_141023.1, read on the forward strand.
CTAAAATAATACATTCACAAAATTAAAAATTCAATTCAAAAGACAATTCGTAAATACACAAATACAATGCCTAAACGTAATACACAACTCGTGCATACGCACATCAACTTTGAAAATTCAAACACAATTCGTAAATACACAAATCTTATTCATAAGTGAAAACACAATTTGTAAATACACAAATACAATTGGTAAATTAAATAACAAATTTGTAGATACACAAAATTTGTAAATTAAAACACAATTCGTAGATGCACAAATAAAATTCGGGCGAGGCAGTGGCGCAGTAGGTAGTGCTGTCGCCTCACAGCAAGAAGGTCACTGGTTCGAGCCTTGGCTCAGTTGGCGTTTCTGTGTGGAGTTTGCATGTTCTCCCTGCCTTCACGTGGGTTTCCTCCGGGGGCTCCGGTTTCCCCCACAGTCCAAACACATGCAATACAGGTGAATTGGGTTGGCTAAATTGTCCGTAGTGTATGTGTGTGTGTGTGTGTGTGTGTGTGTGTGTGTGTGTGTGTGTGTGTGTGTGTGTGTGTGTGTGTGTGTGTGGATATTTCCCAGAGATGAGTTGCGACTGGAAGGGCATCCGCTGCGTAAAAACTTGCTGGATAAGTTGGTGGTTCATTCCGCTGTGGCGACTCCGGATTAATAAAGCCGACAAGAAAATGAATGAATGAACAAATAAAAATTTATAAATTACAACACAATTTGTAAATACCACAAATACAATTAATAAATTCATAGCACAATTTACAAATACACACATAAAATTTACGGAAATTAAAACGCAATTAGTAAATACACAAATACAATTCGTAAATTCAAAATATTTCGTTAAAACCCATATCTAATTCATAAATGAAAACATGATTTGTAAAATAAAGAAATATTATTCATTGATGAATGATTGATAAATCATAAATACAAAAATACAATTCGGAATTAAAAAACAGTTTGTAAACAAACAAATACAATTTATAAAATTCAAAACACAATTTTGAAAAAAACAAATCTAATTTGTAAATGCAAAAAAATAATTTATAATTACGCAACTCCAATTATGAATTAAAAATCTATTTGTAAAAATACAAATACAGTTCGTAAATTCAATACAAAATTCACTATTACACAAATCCAACTCGTAATTTCTAAACATAATTTGTAAATACACAAATAAATTTAGTAAATTAAAGCGCAATTTTAAAATACTCAAATACAATTAGTAAATTCAATACGAAATTCTAAATAACACAAATACAATTTATAAATTCAAAACGCAATTCAAAAATACACAAATCCAATTCGTAGATAAAAACACAATTCATAAAACGCACAAATCTTATTCGTAAATGAAAAAACAATTAGTAAAATATACAAATTCAATGCATAAAAATAAAACACAATTCGTAAATGCACAAATAAAATTCGTAAATTTGACTGTAGAATTAGTTTGTGATGATTATAACGACCTTCAGTTTCAGGAAGACGTTCTGCAACCTCTGCATGCAGCTGCAGTGCTCAGCTAGAGGCATTTAGGAATTGAGTGTTATTAAAGTAAATAAATAGTGCAGACTCCTATAACACATATAATGTCTAAATATTTCCCCTGAAAAGTGGCGATACCAGCTTTAAAAATAAATTGGTTTGCTTCAAAACAGTTTTAAGAAGGAGAAGGAGAGAGGGAGTTTCACACTGAACGCTGAATAAGTTAGCACTCGTGTCTGCTGATGTTGTGATATTCAAAACCCACATTCATTACTGTCCCAAACCTCAGAGGCCAAAACAAAATGATTCACACCTTTATTTTCTGAAATGACGCGTCGGCTGTCTCCGTCACCTCAGTGACTCTGCAGAAATCTAATGTTGTTTGCAGTCAACATCGTTTATGAGTTCCTTCCTTCCTTTCTCAGAAGCCGTATTTCCCGACTCAAGATGTTATTAGTGTTTTATTTTACAGTCAGGTCAGCGTATTGTTTGACTGATTGAGCCGCTATTCTTTCTGTCTCTCTCCCACACCGACAGATCGACTCAACAGACTAAAATTACACTCACACTTAAATGTGCTCTAGTCATATTATTCTGCATGGTTTGCTTGATTGCTAGTGTTTGTTTGAGAGTGTGTTTCCGATAAGAGAGAAAACGATTATATTTATTGTTACTTGTTGACCACTGCCTTTAAACTAACCCAGGCTCATTCTGAAAGCGTAGTCCCGTGGATGTTTTTGGAGACCGCAAAATACGCCCCAGGAGGTATGTATTTGTGCAGTTTTTGTTTTCTTGAATCCACGAGAGGCTGCTCTGCGCCTTTTTCACATCTCGAAACGCCTCTCGCATCTCGAACACCTCTAGCAAGCGCCGTTGTTGCGTAAAGCCGCCGGAGGCCGCTGTCGAGTGACCGTCTGTCCGAATGACTGAATGATTGACTGGGCGACCAGCCAATTGGTCGACCCACCCTCCTCCTCCTCCTTCCCTAAACCCAACCGGTTTTACCAATTGACCTGTCCGCCCGCCTGCTTGCTTCCCTAAACCCAAGTAACGATTTACAAAAGCCGTCCTGAAAAAGAAAAGCCCCTCGTCTGATTTTGACCCCGTTTTCAGATTTCACCGTATACTCGCCCTGTTATGAACTCGTTCAGATTCTGTTGTTATCTTACCTGGTTTTATGGAACCACTCTTCCCCGGACTCGAACCCGGTCGTCGCTGTCCTCGCAGTCAGCTCCCCTCCAGGTCTCCACTCTACCGACGTACACGACAAGCTAACCGGACAAACTGGTTGCGGCAGGAAAGCCCGCCCCGTAGCGTTCGCTTAAATAATACCACATCAAAAGCATAAGATGTTCAATTATAAAAAGTAGGCGTGGCCCAGACCCCACCCCAATGCTAAACTCAACCATCTTTGGTAGGTGATCAAGATGCCAAATCGAAAACGTAAGACGATTTTGAAAAGGAGGCGTGCCCTTAAACCCAACCCTCACTGGGGAATAAGCAAGACGCAGAATTTTAAGATGTAAAAAGTTACTGTAAAAAAAAGGCTTGTTCCCAAACTCCACCCCTTAACTCATCCCTCTTTGGTTAATTAGTAAAATATCAAATCAAAAGTATAAAATGTTCAATTATAAAAAGTAGGCGTGACCTAAACTCCACCCCTAAACTCAACCATCTTTGGTAGATGATCAAGATGTCAATTTAAAAATGTCAAACTTACGATTTTGAAAAGGAGGCGTGTCCTTAAACCCAACCCTCATTGGTGAAAAAGCAAGACACAGAATTTAAGATGCAAAAAGTTACTGTAAAAAAAAAAAAAAAAACATGTTCCCAAACCCCACCCCTTAACCCAACCCTCTTTGGTTAACGACTAAGATTCAAAATCAAAAATGTAAACATTACGATTATATAAAAGAGGCGTGTCCTCAATCCCCACCCCTAAAGCCAACCCTCTTTGGTTAATGAGTAAAATACCAAATCAAAAGCATAAAATGTTAAGTTATAAAAAGTAGGCGTGGCCCAAACCCCACCCCTAAACTCAACCATCTTTGGTAGATGATCAAGACGTCAAATCAAAAATGGAAAACGTACGATTTTGAAAAGGAGGCGTGCCCTTAAACCCAACCCTTATTGGGGAATAAGCAAGACGCAGGATCAAAATTGTAAAAGTTACGTTTAAAAAAGGAGGCGTGTCCCCAAATCCCACCCCTAAACCAAGTTCTCTTTAGGTAAAGAATAAGATTCAAAATCGAAAATGTAAACATTACGATTATATAAAAGAGGCGTGTCCTCAATCCCCACCCCTAAACCCAACACTCTTTGGTTATTGAGTATAATACCAAATCAAAAGCATAAAATGTTCAATTATAAAAAGTAGCCATGCCCCTAACCCCGCCCCTAAACTCAACTATCTTTGGTAGATGATCAAGACGTCAAATCAAAAACGTTAAACTTCCACATTTGAAAAGGAGGCGTGCCCTTAAACCCAACCCCCATTGGGGAATAAGCAAGACGCAGAATTGAAAATGTAAAAGATACTATTTAAAAAGTAGGTGTGTCCCCCCCACCCCTAAACCCAGCTCTCTTTAGTTAAAGACTAAGATTCTGGGACTTGAACACGGTCGTCGCCGTCCTTGCAGTCAGCTCCCCTCCTGGTCTCCACTCCGCCGACGTACACGACCAGCTAACCGGACAAACTGGTTGCGGCAGGAAAGCCCTCCACACGGAGTCACACGGAGTCAGCGTTTGCTTAAAAAAACGAAATGCAGCCATACGTACTTCCGGCTACATAAATCGGCGTCTCCAGAAACGTCCGGGGTCTAAGTTTTCAGAATGAGCTTGGATTGCTTTAAACAGGCCTTTGGTTAAGCCTTGTGATTCTGGATTTTACATTTTGAGAAACTTGCTGTCACGTTCACCTGTGATCTGCAAGGATTAAATCGCTGGTGAATGTGGCAAGCGTCTCTAAATGTTAATTCCAGAATCACAAAGCTTAATCAAAGGCCTGTTTAAAGGCAGTGGTCAATAATCTCAGACAAACAAACAAACTAGACATCTGTCACTGAACTGTATCTGTAACCTCACCAACCGTCCACATTTTATTAAGAGTATATTTGTTGCTCGTCTTATAAGTACTTCATGATTTGCGATTTTTTTAGATATTTGGATTTGAAACGAGAGAAAAACTCTTAAGAAATAATAAATAAACAAAAATGTCTTCTTCTTCTTCTTCTTCTTAGAGCTTCTTTTGCTTCCGTGCACATGCATCGCAGCTTTTCCATTGAAGTGTGTGTAATTACATATGAAGTGAACGTCTTTCAGACAGCGCACACTTGGTTGGCGGTGTGGTGGAACATGACCGGCGTTTATGTTTGTATTAAAGTTGAAGTGATTGCTGCTGAAATGACGCGTGCTGTGGAGATGTGACAGCTTCAGGTGGTTACAGCGTGATGATTTGTCATCTGCATTATCATGTGTTGACTGCTCCGCTTAGCAAAGCCTTCAGCCGGGATATAAAGCCTGGTGTGCTCACATATGTTTGCTTATTCGTCTTGCCATTTGCTTGTTGCATGTAAAGTACATTTACCTGACAGGGGTTTAATGCGTATATATCGCTTTTATGCGGAGTTTAAACCCAGTTGTGTGTCAGCAGTGTGTGAATATATCCAGCCTTGTCAATTGTCAATCAGACTTGGGGCGCAGTAGGTAGTGCTGTCGCCTCACAGCAAGAAGGTCACTGGGTTGCTGGTTCGAACCTTGCCTTAGTTCGTATTTCTGTGTGGAGTTTGCATGTTCTCCCTGCGTTCGCTTGTCTGTAGTGTATGTGTGTGTGCATGTGTGGATGTTTCCCAGAGATGGGTTGCGGCTGGAAGCGCATCCGCTGCGTAAAAACGTGCTGGATAATTGGCGGTTCACTCCCCTGTGGCGGCCCAGGAATAATAAAGAGACTAAGCCGACTAAGCTGGGGAAAGCCCCGCCCATTGGTGCCGATCTCTCCCTCATTAGCATATGACGTTAGTCCTGTTTTTTGATCTGCCACTATGCTGACACATAGGTATTGTAGCTCCACCCTCTTCTGATAATTTAATTTGCATTTAAAGCGACAGTCACCAAAACGCCACGATTAGGATCAAAGCCTAAAAGGGGTCACTTTCAAAACTTTTAAAAGGAGGCGTGTCCTTAAACCCAACCCTCATTGGGGAATAAGCAAGATGCAGGATCAAAAATGTAAAAGTTACGTTTAAAAAAGTAGGCGTGCCCCAAATCCCACCCCTAAACCCAGCTCTCTTTAGTTAACGACTAAGATTCAAAATCAAAAATGTAAACATTACGATTATACAAAAGAGGCGTGTCCTCAATCCCCACCCCTAAAGCCAACCCTCTTTGGTTAATGAGTAAAAACCAAATCAAAAGCATAAAATGTTAAATTATGAAAAGTAGGCGTGGCCCAAACCCCACCCCTAAACTCAACCATCTTCGGTAGATGATCAAGACGTCAAATCAAAAAAGTAAAACTTACGATTTTGAAAAGGAGGCGTGCCCTTAAACCCAACCCTCATTAGGCAACAAGCAAGACGCAGAATTGAAAATGAAAAAGATACAATTAAAAATGAAGGTGTGTCCACAAACCCCACCCCTTAACCCAATCCTCTTTGGTTAATGTGTAAGACGCCAAATCGAAAATGTAAAAGTTATAATTTTAGAAAGGAGGCGTGTCCTCAAACCCGGCCCTCATTGGTTAACAATATGGACACCAAGACTCACTCTGAATTGGTCATTTGAACCACTGAATCATTTACTGTAGACTCACACTGAACTGGTCATCTGAACCACTGAATCATTTACTGTAGACTCACTCTGAACTGGTCATCTGAACCACTGAATCATTTACTGTAGACTCACTCTGAATGGATCATTTGAACCAGTGAATCATTTACAGGAGACTCGATCCTAATGGATCACTTGAACCAGTGAATCATTAACTGGAGATTCGCTCAGAATGGATCACTTGAACCTGTTAATCATTTACAGGATGCTCCCTTTGAATGGATCATTTGAATCAGTGAATCATTTACTATACACTAAGTCTGAACAAATCATCTGAACAAGTTAACATTTTACTGTAAACTCACTCTGAATAGAGCATCTGAACTAGTAAATCATTAACTTGAGATTCAATCTGAACAGATAATTTCAATAAGTGAATCATTTACTGGAGACTCAATTTGCCCTGTAGGCTCACACTGAAAGGATCATTAAAGTGAATCATTTACTGAAGACTTACTCTGAACAGATTATTGGATTGAATCATTTACTGGAGATTCAATCCTAATGTATCATCAAAACCTTACTCTGAAACAGATCATCTGAACCATGAATTATTTATGGAGACTCAGTCTGAACAGATCATCTAAACCAGTGAATTATTTACTATAGACTCATTCTGAACAGATCATCTTAACCAGTGAGTCATTTACTGGAGACTCACTCTGAACAAATCATCTGAACCTGTGAGTCATTTACAGGAAACTCACTCAAAACGGATCATCTGAACCAGTGAGTCATTTACTGGAGACTCACTCTGAACAAATCATCTGAACCTGTGAGTCATTTACAGGAGACTCACTCTGAACGGATCATCTGAACCAGTGAGTCATTTACTGGAGACTCACTCTGAACAAATCATCTGAACCTGTGAGTCATTTACAGGAAACTCACTCAGAACGGATCATCTGAACCAGTGAGTCATTTACTGGAGACTCACTCTGAACAGATCATCTGAACCAGTGAGTCATTTACTGGAGACTCAATCTAAACATATCATCTGAGCCAGTGAATCATTTACAGGAAACTCACTCTGAACGGATCATCTGAACCAGTGAATCATTTACAGGAGACTCACTCTGAACGGATCATCTGATTCAGTGAATCATTTACAGGAGACTCACTCTGAACGGATCATCTGAATCAGTGAATCATTTACAAGTTTATAAAATAAGAAAATATGACTTTAAAACTTTAATACTTTTTAAAATCACAGTGTGATCAACAATTGAGCTCTTATTTTATCTGTTCAACCACAGATGAGAATGTGTGAGATCACAGGACTCTTATTTTGACATGAGAATAATATTTTTGCATTGTGGTCCAGGAAAACCTACTAATATATTAAAGAGATCTGGAGATTATTCTTGTTCTTTAAAGAAACTCCACCAAACTTCAATATCAGAAGAGATTGCATTAACTTTCTGTCCCCAAATTCCCATTTTCATGCAGCCATTAACTCTAAGTGCAGCTTATATCCTCTTCCCCTCCATCTAAACACTAATGGAAAAGACTCTGTGTGTGTGTGACTTCATATATTTTCATTTGAGGGACAAAGCGAGCCTTTTCCCCTCTTAAATCCACTCAATTTCCCGGATCAAAAGGAAACTAATGGATTTTTATTTGCCAGATGAGGCCTAAAATGTTCTGCTGATTCAGGCCAACTCTCTGGAGAGGGAATGAGGGGTGAAGCGTTTGACCCAGAAAGCTATGAGTCAATCAGGAAATGACCCAAGTGTCCTTTACATCCATCTGCACCGCTAAACCAGATCTTATTCAGACAGAGGGTGTTCAGAAGTATTGTCCACTAATGTTGTGTTACTTAATGTTAAATTAGACCAGCTGTAGGGATAGCTGCACTACAGACCTAACTGTGAAAAATAAATTTAAAAAATAAATAATAAAATATTACTACTAATAAAAAATAAATATAATATTTAAATATGAATTAAATTAAATTTTAATAAAATGCTAAAAATAAAATATATATGTTCTTCTAATAACATACTAAAAATAAAATTAATTAAAATAAAATAGAATAAGAAAAAAAATGAATAAAATACATTAAAATCATAAAAAAATGTAAAATAAAATACTAAAATAACATAAAAAATAAATAGTTAAAATGAAATAAAATAAAAAATAAAATAAATGAAAAAAAAATTAAATAAGAAAAATGTATAAATAAGAAAATATTAATAAAAACAAAAATAAATATGTAAATTAAATTAAAATAAAATACTAGAAAGAAATAAAAGATATTGTTATAACATACTATGAATAAAATAAAATAAAAAGTGTTTATAATAAAATACAATAAAAATTTTAAAAATAAAAAATAAAATGCTAAAAAAAATAAAACAGTAAAAATAAAATAATAAATAAAAAAATAAAATAAATACAAAAATACAAAAATTAAATAAAAATTAAAAAATCAGTACCAAAATTAAATACACTCAAAATTATATAAAAATACTAAAAAAATATAAAATAATAAAAATAAAATACAATATAATAAAATAAAAAATAAATATAATAAAAATAAAATAATTTAATAAAAAATAAATAGAAAAATAATAAAGAAAAATAAAGAAAAGAAATCAGGAATACATTTTTTTTTTGAAAATATATAAAACATGAAAATAAATAAAATGTATATAATAAAACACTTGAGTTTAAGTACCAATTCACACCATTTACTACTGGCGTATTACCTGCCTATTAAACAAGAAGGTCGCTGGTTTGAGTCCCGGCTGGGTCAGTTGGCGTTTCTGCATGAAGTTTGCATGTTCTCCCCGTGTTGCCATGGGTTTTCTCCGGGTGCTCCGGTTTCAGTCCAAACACATGCGCTATAGGGGAACTGATCAACTACTCTGGCCGTAGTGTATGAGTGTGTGTGAATGAGTGTGTATGGGTGTTTACTGGGTTTCTGTGTAAGACATATGCTGGAATAGTTAGTGGTTCATTCTGCTGTGGCAAATGAATAAATAATGATGAATGATGAATAAAAGACTAAGCTGAAGGAAAATGAATGAATAACAGTTATTTCTCCTGATGCTTGTGTGCAAACTGTAGCTTTTAGGAGCGCTAGCTAACATCTGTCCTGTTTCTCTCATTCCTCTAGACAAACCAGAGAACAGGAGACGCCACCAGACTTCTTCTACTTCTCTGACTTTGAGCGACACAATGCTGAGATCGCTGCATTTCATCTGGACAGGTAAGACGGAAAGAAAAAACTGATTTCAGAGCAGGCAACGTTTCTCCAATCTTCTATTGTCCAGTTTTGGTGAGTCTGTGTGAATTGTAGCCTCAGTTTCCTGTTCTTAGCTGACAGGAGCGGCACCCGGTGTGCTCTTCTGCTGCTGTAGCCCATCCGCCTCAAGGTTGGACGTGTTGTGTGTTCAGAGATGCTCTTCTGCAGAGCTCGGTTGTAACGAGTGCTTATTTGAGTTACTGTTGCCTTTCTATCAGCTGGAACCAGTCTGGCCATTCTCCTCCGACCTCTGGCATCAACAACGCATTTGCGCCAACTAGCCAATGTATGATGCAAACTAGCCCAATGTCCAATCAAAATTAGCCATGACCAATCAAAACTAGTCAATGTCCAATCAAAACTAGCCTGATGGCCAACCAATTCAAGCCCAATGACTAATCAATACTAGCTCAATGACCAATCAGAAATAGCCAATGGCCTATCAAAGCTAGCCCAACGTCCAATCAAAACTAGCCCAATGGTCACCCAAAACTAGCTCAATGACCAATCAAAACTACTAAATGGTCAACGAAAGCTAGCTAACTTGCCATTCAAAACTAGCCCAATAAGAAAACTACCTAAATGTCCAATCAAAACAGGCCCAACAACTAATAAAAACTGGCCCAATAATAACAAAACTATCTCAATGTCCAATCAAAATAGTCAATGACCAGTCAAAACTAATCAATGACCAATCAAAATTAATCAATGACCAATTAAAACTAGCCAATAACTTATCAAAACTAGCCAATGTCCAATCAAAACTAGCCATGCTCAATCAACACTAGCCAATGACCAATCAAACCTATAGGCCAATGACCAATCAAAACTAATCAATGACCAGTCAAAACTAGCCAATGTCCAACTAAAACTAGCCCAATGACCAATCAAAGCTAGCCCAATGGTCAACCAAAACTATCTTGATTACTAATTAATACTAGCCCAATGGTCAACCAAAACTAGCCAATGACCAATCAAAGCTACCCAATGACCAATCAAAGCTACCCAATGACCAATCAAACCTAGCCAATGACCAATCCAAACTAGCCAATGACCAATCAAAGCTACCCAATGACCAATCAAACCTAGGCCAATGACCAATCCAAACTAGCCAATGACCAATCAAAACTAGCCAATGACCAATCCAAACTAGCCAATGACCAATCAAAACTAGCCAATGACCAATCAAAACTAGCCAATGACCAATCAAAACTAGCCAATGACCAATCAAACCTAGCCAATGACCAATCAAAGCTAGCCCAATGGTCAACCAAAACTAGCCAATGACCAATCAAACCTAGGCCAATGACCAATCAAAACTAGCCAATGACTTACCAAACTACCTCAATGACCAATTAAAACTAGACTAAATGTGTTACTTATCCAGAAAATGCTTCTTGATTTAAGATTATTTACATTTCTGCACTAGAAACAAGACAAAAAGTCTAAGTTTGCAGTGTCCAACTCTGTCTTACAGTTTGTTAACCTGTCGGACAGTCTGTCCAGTAGCCTCTCAGAGGAAATCCCCCTTGTGGACAGCTTCAGTTTGGCTTCATCCCACTGAAAACACTCCGATACTCTGAGGAATGGATGTGGCGTTGGGAAATGAAGCCATGAGCACACACTCACACACATAGAGAAACACATCTCCACATCTCACTTACACACGAGAGGTTCATGCCATGGTGATGTCAGAAAGCCAAACCAACTCTTATTAAACCCTCGCCGCTCTGCGCATGTCACTCAAGACTTTTGGACAAGGGCCTGAAAAGCACTTAGAGTGGAAACACACCGTACAGCTGCTCCGAGAGTAACAAGGTGTGTGTGAGGAGCCAGAAGACGAAGAATCTCCCGCTGACTTTAACAAGAAACCCCACAGAGAAAGAGGCTTTGTGGAGTAATTGAGCTTGAGACCCACTCCATTTCTTGCTGCTGTTTTGTGCATGGCGGGTTTTTTTTAGTAGAAGGAGAAAGCACTGTGTGATATAATGCCAGTTTATTGTTGGCTGAGAGGATGTTTAATAACCAAACAGCGTATTGATATTCTGTGATCACTGCAAAAAATGCTTTTCTTCTAGATTTCTTGACATGGTTCTTGTCCAAATATTTAAACAATTCTTAAATCAAGAAGCATTTTCTAGACAAGTAAAACATTTAGTCTTGTTTTAAGAAATAAGGAGTCAAAATCAAGTGTTTTTCTTTAAAACAAGCAATCTGCCAATGGGGGAAGCGAAATAATGCAGTTTTCTCTTTTGACATAAGATTATTTTGCTTACACCTTTATCAGATTATTGCGCGTGCTTAAAGGAAAAACTCACTTCATTTTGGCTCTCGATTTCTCAAAACAAAACATTCTCAGACTTATCAAGATAAGTGTGCAAAAGTCTGTTTGCCCAGAGTGTCACATGAGAATTATTCAATTTGCCCAGAGTTTATTGCCCAATGTCCAATCAAAACTAACCAATGTCCAATCAAAACTAGCCAATGTCCAATCAAAACTAACCAATGTCCAATCAAAACTAGCCAATGTCCAATCAAAACTAACCAATGTCCAATCAAAACTAGCCAATGTCCAATCAAAACTAACCAATGTCCAATCAAAACTAGCCAATGTCCAATCAAAACTAACCAATGTCCAATCAAAACTAGCCAATGTCCAATCAAAACTAACCAATGTCCAATCAAAACTAGCCAATGTCCAATCAAAACTAGCCAATGTCCAATCAAAACTAACCAATGTCCAATCAAAACTAACCAATATCCAATCAAAACTAGCCAATGTCCAATCAAAACTAGCCAATGTCCAATCAAAACTAGCCAATGTCCAATCAAAACTAGCCAATGTCCAATTAAAACTAGTCTACTAACCAATCAAATCTAGCTCAATGGTCAACCTTGCTTAATGACCACTTAAAACTAGCCCAATGATCAACCAAAACTACTCAATGTCCGATCAAATCTAGCCAATAGCCATTCAAAACTATCCAATAGCCATTCAAAACTAGCCAATAGCCATTCAAAACTAGCCCAATGATCATTCAAAACTAGCCAATAGCCATTCAAAACTAGCCCAATGGTCAACCAAAACTAGCTCAATGACAAAAAAAACTATCCAATGGCCATTCAAAACTAGCGAATGGTCTATCAAAGCTACAATCTACACTACACTCCACATAGAAGGCAGAGACTAGGATATTTTGCACTGCAACCAAAGATCAGCAATGAAAATGACCAATTGTCCCTCATCCCAATATGAAAAACCAGCAGCAATCATGAATGCATGATTATATACTGCCATGGCTTTGCAGTAATGTGATTATGATGGAGGTCAATGGGGCAATAACAGCCCCCAACATCACCAAAGGAGAGTCAATATGTCCACTGAGAAAGCTGAGACTAAATAAAGACTCAAAGTCACCCAAGAGTGGATCAAAAATGACCCAACAGCACACAAAGGGTAAAGGAAAATCTCCCTGTATTTTTGTACTGTCTAGAAAGTACTTCTTGATTCGGGAATTGGTATATATTTGGATTAGAAACAGGAGTAAAACCCTTAAGCAAGTACTATATTGTGCAGTGTGTCTAA